>NW_026067986.1:2080462-2152733 GCF_014885135.2 Alexandromys fortis | reverse complement strand
ATATATACACACACATATACACATACACACATATATACCTACACATACACACACCACACACACACACACACACACACACACACATATATAGTCTTCATTGTGTCTCTCTCTTTCTCTGCCTCCTGTCCACCATGACATAAACAGTTCTGCTCTACCCGGCTCTTGATTGGTGGAACTCCGCCCCACCACACACAAACCAAGATGCAACAGGCTACACAGAGCCCTCAAGTCATGAACCCAAATAAGCCTCCCCTCCCATCCGTTGCTCTCTCAAGCATTTGATCAGATTTCAGCACTGAAGTCTGCCCGCTGAAAACTTCTGACCCTTGCCCAAAGTCTCTGCTGCCAGTTTAGGAGGGTAGGGCAGATATCCATGAACCGGGTCCTGTCTCCTTAAGCACGGCTGTGCTCTTCAGAGCGGTTGCCCTGCAGGGGTTTCCCAGATGCTGACATGGCTCATGGCCCATCACTTAGCCAAGCAAGGGCGACCCCGGCCGCTGCTGCCATCGTTTGCCTTTTCCTACTCTCTGCTGTTTTTCTTTTGCACGGCTTCCAGCTCACTGACATTAAACCCTGCTTAAGAGACCATTGTAGCCCTGAGCAGTCTAAATGTGGTCTCGAGGCAGGATTGACCCCTGTGTTAGCCTCCTGAATAAAGGGGTTCTTCTCAATCCCCCACCAGCTCCAGTCTGTGAACCCTTGTTTTGAACAAAAATCTAGTCTGGCTTCGCTACAGGACTCGGCTCTCAGAGGCACTTACTATGTGTAAAATAGTGTTCTCTGCGATACCCACCTCCCCCGGAGACGAGGGAGCATGAGGGCAAAAGGGGGTTTGCATTCCCCAGAATCACCTCGCACACTGACAAGCATAGCCAGGACCCCACACAGAATGAGACTGAGAAAATCGCTCAAAGAATTGACTTTTATTCCTATGCAAGCTACAGAACATCTAAGGGGAAAACGGACCAAAAGTTTGTCATAAAATTAAGGAAATGACTGAGGAAAAGGTCCTAATGATTGAAGATATTCACATCGGCTGCTGGGGTTGCTTGTACAGGTGGCGGAGGGTGGGACTAAGCACACACACAATGACAAATGATCCATAGAGTCTGCTTGTCCGCGTACAAGCAGGGCCTATACGGGATGTTTGGAAGGTAACTGAAAACCACCCACAGTTCCCCTGGGCCACTTCATAGGTCTGCCGAGAGGAAGATCATGGACGGGCTTGAGATACGGCCCCCAATATTACCACAGGCTGTTTACAGACTTTAGGCCCGCCAGGCAGGGCCGGCGATAATTGAGCCCTCAGCTGGGCACCGAGTCGACGTGTTAGAGATGAGGCCTTTACACAGAAGGGGACTTGGGGGACGCTTGATTTTAAATAGGTTGGCCCAACATGGCGCACCCAAAGGCCTTAAAGTCCTTCCTATACGTTAGCCAAGAATAGCTCCCAAAGGGAGTGCCTCATTGAGGACCTGGGTCATGGGTATTTCAGGCTACATCATGTTTTACTAAAATAATGAAACAAACTTAGTTTTAATGAGTGGAAGAAGTCATCTTTAGTAAATGAGAACCATCCAACTTGTTAATTTATCTGTAGTGTGAAGGCTGGCCTTTCCTTCCTTCCTCCCTCCCTCCTTCCTTCCCTCCCTTTCCCCCTCCCTCCCTTCCTTTGTTTGGCAGCAGGAACTCACCCTGTAGCTCAGGCTGGCCTCTAAAATCCTAAATTTCAGGCAGTGGTGGCACATTCCTTTAATCCCAGCACTCAGGAGGCAGAGGCAGGCAGATCTTTGTGAGTTCGAGGCCAGCCTGGTCTACAAAGCTAGTTCCAGGACAGGCTCCAAAGCTACAGAGAAACCCAATTAGCTCTGAATAAATGAATAATCAACATTTAAAAAAATCCTAAATTTCTAGGATCACAGCCTTTCGATATCAGGACCCTGTTTGAGCTTCTCTTTCAAATGAGTTAGACATTAATAGGAATTTTTTTTGGGATAATAAGCTGCCCTTGGGAGAAGGGGAATATGAAAAATACCCATAAATGGCTGGCTAAAAGTTTGGGGGCTGGGGAGACAACTTTTCAGTAAGGCTGGAGGGAGTTCAGCAACTAAGGCCAGGAAGAGGGCTCAGGCAGTAACATGCTTGTTGTGCAAGCAGAGGGACCCAGGTTAACCCCAGGAGCCACATCAAGGGCCTTGCCTGGTGCTTGTACCTATAATCACAGCGCTGGGCAGGCAGAGGCAGGAGGATTCTTAGAACTCACTGACTAGCTAACCTGCAAGCCTCAGGGCCTACTGAGACACCCACAGATCTTGAGGAACAATATCAGAGGCTGCCTCTGGTCTCTGTGTGCACATACATGCAACCAAGGACATACGTGTACTTCCATGCACGCACAAACATGCACACAGTCCAATAAAAAAACAGTCTCAGAATGAATTTTAAAGGTGGAATTGTTAAAATGATAGTGCTATTTCATGACTTTTTCCTTTTACTTTACACTAAATCTGAATAATTTTGTTTGGTCTCTTACCTTTAATAACTGTTAAAAACTTGCTCTCTAGCTACCAAGGGAAGCTTGTAGGAGACCTGCTATCTTCTTTTCAACGTATTTTTTTTCTTATTCATCCCTAATAGTCATAAACACTTCAATTTTCTCCCCTCGTCTGCTGGAGAAAAATTCACGCTTTTTGCTTTTCCCCCCTCTGGAAAATAAATTAACCAAAATGTAACATGATATTTAAGTGAAGAGTGTGCCGCCGACATTAAATGCTCCACGTAGCATTACATTATGTTTTCCGTTTTATCCCGTGCATCTTTCTAATACAGGCCAAAGCCGGCGTTCATGTAAATTGCTCTGATTTTATAGAGCAGGGAGCGGCATTCTTCTTGAAACCTAGGGCTCTTGTGCAGTAATAGAAAAAAAGACGGCAGCAAAATAATGGGCATGAGCAATCAAAGTATCATTATAGGTACATTATGTGTGGGGCGCTAAATTGGTAGAAGGCCTTTATTTTTAATTTCTGCTCATCTGTTCACCATTATTAAGCGAGCTTAGATACCGAGGAGATTTAAGAGTGACAGAGGGTAATTATACACTTTAGGGAAAGATATTTCTCATCGCAGGCTCAGGATTGCACCGAGAGAGAGAAGCCCGTTAGGATTTTCTGCAGCGTCTCTGTGTATGTGCCTGTGTAGATAGGAACGTATATCCCATTTATAGTCCAGCTTGGGGTTCTACACAACATCGTTTCTGTTAGATTTCTGTCGTCTGGCTGGAAATCATTTTGAAGCCTTTGTGAAAGGCATTATTTTAATAATGAATTGTTGACTTTGCACTTAAGAATGATTCATAAAGCAGTGGGTGAAAAATTAAATTTTCCGGTTACAGTTTGTGTCATTTGAGAAGAAACGGCGAACATTTTAAACATAATTGGAGATCTTACTTAGCTTCTGAAATGATTGAGTGTATTGATTGAGAGAATTAAGTGTATTGGCTGGGAGAATCTGTAAAAATCTAATAGTTTTATTGATGTGTAATTGACAGAAAAATAGGATATATAATGTATATTTTTAATGTATAAAGTAGAATTAAACTGCAAACTTCTTGTAAATTTATATATAGGTATATACATGTATATTTACATATACATATGAATACATGTATACACTCACATATATGGCATCTGTTTTGATATCCACACACCCCAACAAGCATATACTAGCTAACTGTTCTCAAAGGCCCCCACATCTCCTGCTATTTCCTTATAATTTCCCCTTTGACTCTTTTTCCCCAGGCCTAGTGCGTAACTCTTTAGTTATACTTGGGGGAAATCACGTCTGCTCCCGTCTGACGCCACCCCCTCGGTAGGTGTTCTGAGACAAATCTGTGCTGTTCTGCACATCAGGGATGTCTCGCCTTTCGTTGGCAAGTGCCATTGTTGTGCCAATGCGTTAAGTAAACCCAGTTTTAGGCTAAACCTGCTCCCGTATGTAGTAAACCGCAACCTAATTTAGTATGTGTACAAATAAATGACAAGACAACTCAGGAAAGCCTTCCTAAAGCAAGTAGCCCAGTCCCAGCCAGTCCCAGCATCTGAGCATCAGCCCAGCAGAGGCTACCACGTGACCAGTGTCCAGAAGAGGGCAGATGCTTCTGCACACGAAGCTCACAGAAGGCAAACCTGGAGCCTGTCAAACCATGTCTGCATTCCACGTCCTTCTGTCTGTACATACAAGCTGCCGGCCCTCGTTAGGAGGGTGGAACTCCAAGAATCTCCACAGATGCTGGGTGCTACGTGAGTCCTCTGTGACTCTGGCTGAAATAGACTCTGCAAAAATTACTTTCTTGGAAGCTCTACCTTGGGGCTAAGTGTTAAGATCACTTTCTGCTCTTGTTTTGGACCCGATTTTAGTTCCCAGAACCTATGTCTGGAGATTCACTACTTCCTGTGGCTCCAGCTCCTCTAGAGGCCACGCCCTCTTCTGGCCTCCTCAGGCAGCTACACACATGCGACATAGATCCACACAGAAACACACATACCTAAATAAAAAAAAAGAATGATTTTCTTTTTGAGAGAGAGAGAGATGTGCCACAATCTGTTTATTTATAGACCTTAAATTGCCTCAAGTTTTTGGCTATTATAAACAAATTTGCTATTGATACTTATGTTTGCTTCCATGTGTGTCTACGTTTCTCTACTCTCAAGTCTCTATGAGTGTATGTAAACACACGTCCATGAGTGTGTGTGCCTGTGCGGCACACCCATGCACGCAGGCCATACAGGGGTGCTGCATGCCTTTCTAGATCAGTCTGCACTTGTTCTTTGAGTCAGTCTCCCCTAAACCAACAGCTCGTGTTTTCTCCGCTGAGCTGGAAGTCAGTAAGGCCTGGCAGTGTCCTGTTTTTGTCCCTCCTCAGAGCTGGGGTAACAGGAGTTTGTGGGGACTCTTAGCTTAGTCTATGGATGTTGGGGTTTGAATTCTGGCCCTCATGATTTTGTATCAAGTGCTTTTAGCCACCAAACCATCTTTCCAATCCTGCTAAAGATATTAATTTACAGGCCACTGCTTTTGTTTCTTTGAGATAGACTTAGGAGTGGAGTCACTAATTCACATACTAGATACACGCTTACGTTTTAAAGAAACAAGTAATTGTTTTCCCAGATGATCATACCATCATGTATTCCCTCTTATGGTGCCCAGAGATCCTGTTGCTCCTCATCCTCATCCACGCTTAGTGTTCATTCGTTTTCATCTTTAAAGGGGTGCCGTGGCATCTCCTTCCACTTTTCAAGACCCCTAACCTTATTTTTATTATATATGTAAGAGCATTTGGACCGTGTGTCTACAAGTGTGCCGTGTGCGTGCGGCGCCCGCAGAGGCCGGAAGTGTACATTGGATACGTTCAACTGGAGTTACAGGGGGTTGTGAGCCAGCATCTGGGCATGGGGAATGGACCCCAGTTCCTCTGCAAGAATGTTAAGTGCTCTTAACCACAGAGACACCCCGCAAGCCCCTCGTTCTGATCTAAATTTACATGTCTGTAACAGCTTATGCACTGGGACCTTTGGGGTTTTCTCAGTGGTGATAACACAGCCTTAATCTTTTGTCAATTTTATTTCTAAGGAACGCTCCCTCCTGTTACTCTTTATAACATTTCTCTTAAACTTTAACCAATATTTTTAAAAAACTTATATATCCATCTTAAAGTTAGACGTCTCTGTGAACGCACATGCTCTGAATTCCTGTAGATCCAATCAGATGTTGTATATATAGATGGTCTCTGCGAATAAAGACAATTTCATTCCTTCCTCTCCTATATGGATGCTTTTTTATTTATTTTTCTTGTCTGACTGCAGTGGTCTGAGGTTGCAGTGGTAGATGCAGGCTGGCTTGACTTGTACCTATTTAGAGTTTTGAAACTTTTTCTGCTAAGGATGCTAACTGTAGGTTGTTCAGAGATGGTCTTTATCAGACTGAAGTTCGGTTTCTTTCCCATTGCAGAGAGTTTTTGTCAGGGCTGGAGATTAGATATAGCCAAATGATCTAATACTATTTGAATACATATTTTAAACAGAATTTTGACTCCAACTGACTTTTGAGTAGTCCAGAATATAGAATATTAGAATTTGTGATATTTTTAAAAGTAAAAACATCTCTTAAAAAAGACTGGTGTTACCCGGGCGGTGGTGGCGCACGCCTTTAATCCCAGCACTCTGGAGGCAGAGGCAGGCGGATCTCTGTGAGTTAGAGGCCAGCCTGGTCTACAAGAACTAGGCCTAGGACAGTCTCCAAAGCTACAGAGAAACCTGGTCTTGAAAAACAAAACCCTAAAGACTGGTGCTGAATTTCGTTAGCAGTACGTGGGTTATCTAATGTGCCATTTAACACTGCGTGTAGAGGATCATACCACTTTTATTCTTTTGATCGTGTAATTAGAAATTATCATACACTTTAAGCAGTTATGTCTTGTATCACTTTAAATTCTAAAATACACTTATCCTTGCTTCTTCAATTAAATTATGTATTTCAAAGAAGGGATTACATTGAACCTCTCTGCATCCTCCCCAGGGTCTAACCCTGTGTGTTTCTTTCTTTCCCTCACTGATTAAAGCTGGTTAATTGAATAAATTAACTTCTCCTCTTCCTGAGGAGCATCATCGATGTCAGGATCTCCGACTTTTGAAAAAGGAGAAAAGAATAATGTTCTGTGTGTTTCTCCCACCAAGTCTTTAGTGTCCAAGCATAAAAACAGCCACGGGGAGAGATGGAGAAGCAGTTGAACACCAGAAGTGGGGACAGGAGAAATGGGCTCCTTGTTGCTCTCACGACTTAGGCTAGGGTCAGCTGTACATGCTGTCTAATTGTGTATAGGGAACCCAAGTCCGCTTCGTTGATTTCATGCTTACTCTTGAAAAATAACAGGTGAGCAATGATGACACTGAAGAGCCATTCTATTCCCGGATTCTAACTGGGCATCTAGGTGTCCACAGGACCTGAAGCATCTCACATACCACGCCATTCTGCTTCTCTATGAGGGTGTTGCTTTGCTGCCTTGTTAGGCTACTCAGACCATTTCTGAGCTCTGTGGTGTTGAGACTTGAACTTGGGGCTCGTGCATGCTGGGCAGGTGACCCGCAACAGCATCACATACCCAAGCATTATCTTCACTTCTTAGTGTGAGACAGGGTCTCATGTTGTTGTCTCGGACGGCCTTTTGCTTCTTCTGTAGCCCAGGCAGGCCTTAAACTTGAGGGCTCCTACCCAATGACCCGTACACAAGGGGAGAACTAGAGAAAGACTGGAGGTACTTTCAGCATTAATGACATAAACATGGGTAATTTGTAGTCTTCATCTACTCTGTGACGTTAATTAACTAATTGCCTTTATAGGGATATACCACACACACACACACACACACACACACACACACACACACACACACACATATATTTAGGTATTGAGTCAAAAGAAGCTTTATATTTTACTGCTAGTTAAAAGCACTTAATCATTGTTTATTTTCTGTGTATAAGTGTTTTGCCTGCCTCTATGTCTCTGCATCTACCATGTGTGTGCCTTGTGCCCTCTGAGGCCAGATGAGGGCAATGGATCCCTTGGACCTGGAGTTATAAATGGTTGTGAGCCCTCGTGTGGGTACTCGGCATTTAATCCAGGTCCTCTGGAAGAATGGCAGATGCTCCCAACCACTGAGTCATCTCTCCAGCCCCTATGATTTTCATTTAAAAAAAAAAAATCTTTAGGGCTTTTTATTTTAAATTAAGTAATTTTGACACAGGGCCTTACGTTGTGCTGCCTGGCCTGCTAATTTGCTCTTTAGACCAGGTTGGCATCGCAGCTGCTCACAGTTATTTTGAAAGTAGTGTACAAAGTAGCAGCCCTCACGCCATGGTATTTCCCCACGTCATTTCGAGCGCTTCTCCCTTGAGCTCTTCCCACCTTCCCCCTGATGTCCCCGACACTGTACCCTCTGCTCCCAGTGTTCCACCTTTCTCTGTTCATACACCTGTGTTCTACATTACCCTCCTCGCCCCCTCTCAGGACAGTCCCTCTTTCCCGCTGCATGGCCTCTTTTTTACAGTTCCCTGGCCTCTGTCCACACTTCCTTCAACACAAGCACACATTTGTAACAATTAGAAGCGAGGATCCACACAGGCGGGCTAACTGGTCTCTCTGAGCCAGTGTTATTTTATTTAATATATTTTCCAGACGAGGCGTTTGTAAGTCAGAAAAATAAGCTAAATGCTGGTAATGATCATGGTGTTCCCTGTCAATAACCAATTCCTTTTCCTACGTACCACAGCCAGTTCGTTCCTGTCTTACCACGTTCAGTTTGTGGCCCTGAGATGTGCCATGAAGGGCAGAGTTTTGTCACCCACGTGTGTGGCTGACAGTTTTGCTGATGGTATTAGAGTTCAGCAAATCTCTCTCCAGAGCAAAGCAAGAGCTGGTGGAAATAAAGACGCTGGGCTCGCTGCCAAGAACATGAAGAAAATGGTAGGGGAAGGAGAAGACCCAGAATCTTGGTGTATTCGTGAAAGCATAGAGCAGAGGCACTGTGACTTTGGTCAGAAGGCCATCAGCTGTAGCCACAGCGGCAGCAGGAGCCATGGAGTTGGTAACCCACATCGGTGCATCCTGAGGGTGTCAGCCTCACAGCTTGGCGTGGTGGCGCACGCCATTAATCCCAGCACTGGGAGGCAGAAGCAGGCAGATCTCTAAGTTAGAGGCCAGCCTGATCTACACAGAGAGTTCTGGGACAGCCAGGGCTCCACTGACAGACTCCGTCTCTAAAAACAAACAAATCAACACAAATAATCATCAGATGACCTAAACGTACCGCAAGAATAAAACAATATCGACCATGCCCATAAGACTGGAGAATCATAGGCGATGGTTTTAACAGAAGGTGATGGGAGTGATGGGCAGCGGTCATTCATGTATATCTGCCATTAGTCACCATGGTTCATATCAAAATCCAAGTTTTCTCGGTCCTTACATCTATCTGAGGTTGAAGTACTGACCACCTGACAAACATATCAATAATTTATGTTTATCCATGTGCAACACATTTCGATATTAGTAGCTGAACAAATAATTTGCATTGTATATTGTGTCCTACCTCTTTATTTAAAAAATTTGTACAGGATTATGCAGGCCACTTTCATGCAATTGTGTGATGTGCTTTAAAAGGATTTTCCCACATTCCTCTCACCTCCCCCACCCCTGCTTACCCCAGACTCATTCCTACTTTGGCATCTCTACATATAAGACTGTTTCCGTCTATAAAGCCAAGAGAGAACGTGTAGTATTTTGCTGTAGAATAATCCTCTTCTACACTGTAAGGAGTTGGCACTCGAATTGGTTTAATAAAAAGATGACTGGCCAGTAGCCAGGCAGGAAGTGTAGGCAGGGCGACCAAACTAAGGATTACTGGAAGGAGAAGGGCAGAGTCAGGGGTTGCCAGCAGATGCAGAGGGAGCAAGAGATGAACGTGCTGTGCTAATCGAGTACCGCCACATGGCAGAGCATAAATAGCTGGTAATAAGCCTGAGCTATTGGCCGAGCATTTACAGTTCACATTCAGACTCTGAGGGTCAGGACAGGAGCATCCGCTTACGGTATCTGATGTGCTGTCGCTGGCTGAATTCATTTGAGATGATGGCCTCCAATTTCATCCCCCCATCCCCTGTAAACCACTTAAGTTCGTTCTTTGTGACTGAATAAAACATCAGTTGTGTATGTCACTGCATTCTGTTCCTCTGTTCACTGTGGTGGCTCTGTCACTTGGCCAGTGTGAATAGCTTACCTGCACTAAGTGCTCAATGCAAGGATCTCTGCCAGGGTGAGAAGAATGCTAACACCAGCAACCATATTCTTAACTGTGCCACATTAAACAGGAATTAGGTATGCTTTTACTACCAAAAATGTTTGCTTTTTTAAAAAAAATATGGGTGTCACTGTGTGCTGGCTAGTTTTATGTCCTTTTGACCCAAGCTAAAGTCACTGGAGAGAAAAGACCCTCAACTGAGAAAAAAACCTCCATAAGATCCGGCTGTAGCCAAGAGTGTAAGGCATTTTCTTAATTAGTGATTAACCGGGGAGGGCCAGTCCACGGTGGGTGGAGCCATCAGTGGGTTCTCTAAGAAAACAGGTTGAGCAAGCCATGAGGAGCGAGCCAATAAGCAGCGTCCCCTCCATGGCCTCGGTGTCAGGTCCCGCCTCCAGGATGCCGCCATGCTTGAGTTCCTGTCCTGTTTTTTTTTTTTATGATGATATGTAAACGGAAGCCAGAAGTCATATTTAGCACGGGTTACAGGGTACTGACACGTGGATTATGGTTCATTGAATAACTGTAGGCTGAGTCTATACTAACTCCTTACTATCTTGAAACCATAATGGCCTTAGTTACTTTATCCTAGCAAAACATAGATCGCTGTTGGTCAGTGAACAATGTTTATTGGAAGGAAGTTAATTTTCATAGCAGGCCCACGCCCCAAGGTTATGCTCACGAGAAGCGACTCTCGCTTTTTTCAGAAGCAAACACCCCTTTTAATATTATGTATATGCATTACATACATATTACACTTCTAATTTACTTGTGTGTAAGCGGGGCTTGTCATGGGCCATGTATGGACTTCGGAGGACAACTTACAAGAGTTGTTTTTTTCCTCCAACCCCTAGGTCCCATGGATGAAGATCAGGTTGCCAGGGTTGGAGGTGGTAACTTTACCAACAGAACCATCTCACTGGCTGCTCGGGTCTCCCTTTAAAAGCAAACATTTCACAGCATGTTATACTGTTTGGCTTTTAGCGCTGAATTAAATAAAATAAATGTGAAGGTCTCTAGAAAGAATTCAGCGGCAAGCCTGTCCTTAGATTGGGAGTCCATGAACCAGAAACCCAAACTCCTGAATCCCTCCTTGCGTTCTTGTTTTAGACAGGAGGGGAGAATGATCACTTCCATCCCTATTTGAGAATCTTTGACGTGATAGCTCGCTAGCATTTTAAACCTTAGCAAAAAAACCAGTCCTTTTCATCCTGCTCCACCCTTCCTTCTCTGGCGCTTTTATTTTGAAGTCTTTTCTGAACCCTCTCCAGGTTTTCGAAGTTGCAGAAGCCACAAGGGGCCACAGTATTCTGGTGGCACTCCGTTAGCAAGTGACACAGGACAATAGGCTTCTTCAAGACACGCATTTATAAATACAGAAGGCAGTGAGCAAAAGCCCCAATAAAAGAAAGCGCCATTACACAATTTTGGCCTCTAATGTCTGATGAAAAGGTTATCACAGTGCCCTGTGGAGTTGCTGTGTTTCTTCGACCTTATCTTGCCCACACTCCCGTTGGTCTACTGTGTAACGGGATACACAGTTCATGTCTTTAAGCCATACAAATGTAGGAATGAGTCCCATATGTACCTTGGCTTAGTCCTTTTGATGGAGATCCTGATTAGCCCCTTGGCCACACAAGTAGAGTTAACATGTCTTTCCAAACAATTCTGCTAGGTTTCATTACTCAGACTCTTTCCCACTGGCGAGAAGGAAGCCTGCTCTCCTCTCTCCCAGAGTCAGTCAATGTCTTGGAGTTACTGCCTGGGAACTAAGCCATCATTTCCCCGCTCTGCCTTGAAAGCGGCAAGAAGGCACAAATCACATCTTTTTTTTTTTTTTTTAATCAGTGTAGGTGGGAATTATGAGCTAACTAGAGATTTCCCCAAATCCTGAGTTGGCTGCAAGTTATTTTGGTAATTCATTTAGGCCAGCTGCACTGTGCAAGAAATGGGGGTTGTATGTTCTTGGGTTGTTTTTTTTTTTTTTTATTCAAGCGTAAGCCCAGTAGCCCCAGAGGACAGCTGTGTTAACCATGGGTCAGCAGCCTTCTCCTTCCAATTTCTACCCATCCACACTTTTTCTGACCCCGTCGGAGTTTCACAGAAAGAGAAGGGATCATCAATTGCAAACTATGTTCATTCCCGACTTTCTCTCTCATCCCTCATCAGTGTGGGGGACGTCCCTATATGTTTAAGCGTGTTTTCTCCAGTACAGGCATGGTGTTCTTTGTTACGCTTGCTATTTTGAGAATCAAATCAAACAGTGACCCATGATGTGCTGGGTAAACTGTAGCAGAATCACATGGCCAGCCACTCTGCCCTTAGCTCTAGTGGCCTTTCAGGGACTAGACACTTTCTCCTCCCGTGAACTTACAGAAATGGGTTGGCAGACGGAGCCAGCGAACCCAGTCCAGTCGAGACCTCTGGATCACCCAGTTCAGGAGCAAAGAATGGGCTTCCCTATTTCTAAAGGGTTCCAGAACACAGATGTAAAACAAACGAACCAAAGCGTAACAGACTTGACAGTCACGATAGCTCAGATGACTTTCTCTCAGCCCTTTCCCCAGAGACCGGTGGTTCCTAGAGGCAGAAGTGAAGTCACTAGATCCCATTTCTGCAGCCTGCCCACCAACTCGAGGACACGTCGCATTCCGGCTGTCTCCTCGAAACCTCTCCTAATCCCACACACAAGAGGCTAACGGCAAATAGGCGGTGGTTTTGTTATCAACTGGTGGGCACCAAGACTCTTCGGCTACATGCCGAAGATCAAAAGGAATCTCAGGTTGCACAGCTCAGGGGGCCCTCCAATCTACCCTCCAATTGAGCTGTGGGCACAAATCATTGCAGAAAAGACCAAAGGGTCTCTCGTTTTGAGTTTGCGTTTCCCCCCTCTAATAATCAGCTGCAAATAGAATTATCTCATCTCTCTCGTTCGCTCCTATCGCGGCCATCTTCCAAACCCCTTCATCTAAACTGATCCTGGTGGCAAGGGGCCGCTGACATAATTAAATTCAACCATATGAATTCTGGATCAAGATTAAGCAAAAGAAAAAATTAAAGCATTTATTATGTTGAAATTTCTTATGCCAATTTTCTGCTAGGAGGGAGGGTTTTAAAGGTCAGGGCCCTTGCTGCAGACTTCGGGGCGTATTGGTTACAGCCTTTCAGCGTGAAAATTCCGGGAGAAAGAAATACAATGGAACGTCACGACTTACAAGAGACCACAGCTCTAATCAGCTCACAGGAAGCAGACAAACGAGTATTCTCCTATTGATAGTTGCTAAGTGGGACCCTGAAATGTTTAGAGAAGACCCGGAGTCCCCCAGCTCTGCTGTGGGGCTGAAGCGAGCATCTTGAGCTCTTCTAGTCCGCGCTAGCCCACCACGGTGGCAGGAAGGCACACAGAACCGAATGCTGTCTGCGTTCTCCCTGGTAGATCTTTATCACATCCATTTGGTGGGTGTTCCCTGAGCCAGACAACGCCGAAAGCCAGGGAGTCAATATCATCGATGGTAAGGAACAGAACGACAGAAACCGTATGGATCACTTTGCTCTACTTTCAGAAGCCACAGCGAACACCACCACAAACCTGAGTGTGTTCTTCTGAGGCAGAGCTTTCTGTACTGATAGCGGTTGAAGACTCATAACTGAGCGTGATTCACGAGATGCATCTTGTGAATAAGTTTTTCCTTCTCAAAAACCATGTAGAGTTCTTGTTTTTTTTTTTTTATTGACGTACAATATCCCGATTTCATATAAAATCTCAACCCATAAGAAGCACGCCTGCATTTACAAGCCCTATTGCCTTTCAAGATTAAGTGATTGACATGATATCAGTTGGCAAAGGGCTTGCTGCACAAGCGTGAGGTGGTGATTTTGAACCCACATTAAATAAAAAGCCCAACGCTAGGAGGTGGAACTGGGCAGCTCCCCAACATGGGCTGGCCAGCTAGTCAAGCCTATCGGTGAGTTCCAGGCCAATGAAAGACTCTGTTTCAGAAACGAAGGTGGTGCTTCAGGGACATTCAAGGTGGTCCCTGGCTGCCACACACATGTGAACAGGCAGCTCACTTCCCAGTGAACACACATTTAGAAGTTGGAGCAGAGCAGATAATTCTACTCTATTTCAACAGCATCAGTGGCACGGAAACAATGAAATGGATGGTATGAAGATGAAAATCTCCCAGTTCTTAGGACACAGGTCCCACAGACAAGAGCAAATAGCAATATAACACAACCAGGAGATGTTCTTAGGACACATGTCCCACAGACAAGAGCAAATAGCAATATAACACAACCAGGAGATGTTCTTAGGACACAGGTCCCACAGACAAGAGCAAATAGCAATATAACACAACCAGGAGATGTTCTTAGGATACAGGTCCCACAGACAAGAGCAAATAGCAATATAACACAACCAGGAGATGTTCTTAGGATACAGGTCCCACAGACAAGAGCAAATAGCAATATAACACAACCAGGAGATGTTCTTAGGATACAGGTCCCACAGACAAGAGCAAATAGCAATATAACACAACCAGGAGATGTTCTTAGGATACAGGTCCCACAGACAAGAGCAAATAGCAATATAACACAACCAGGAGATGTTCTTAGGATACAGGTCCCACAGACAAGAGCAAATAGCAATATAACACAACCAGGAGATGTTCTTAGGATACAGGTCCCACAGACAAGAGCAAATAGCAATATAACACAACCAGGAGATGTTCTTAGGATACAGGTCCCACAGACAAGAGCAAATAGCAATATAACACAACCAGGAGATGTTCTTAGGATACAGGTCCCACAGACAAGAGCAAATAGCAATATAACACAACCAGGAGATGTTCTTAGGATACAGGTCCCACAGACAAGAGCAAATAGCAATATAACACAACCAGGAGATGTTCTTAGGATACAGGTCCCACAGACAAGAGCAAATAGCAATATAACACAACCAGGAGATGTTCTTAGGATACAGGTCCCACAGACAAGAGCAAATAGCAATATAACACAACCAGGAGATGTTCTTAGGACACAGGTCCCACAAAGAAAAGCAAATAGCAGTATACACGACCAAGAGATGTCTTCCTACGAGAACAAAAAGGCGAAGAATATGACAAAGAAAGATAAGGTAAACCACGAATGCGTAAACCACAAAAGGATGCCCTAACCGTCTAGATCAATGGGAAGGGCCCTCAGAGACGTTCTTTGTCAGAACTACTCTCATGACAGGGTAGAAATTTCCGTCTTTCATTTTTAAAATTTACAGTTATTTATTTATTGTGTGCATGCGTGTGTACACGCGTGGAGGTTGAGGGATTACTTGCAAGAGTTGGTGTTCCCTTCTTCCCATGGGAATTCTGGGAGCTGAACCCACTTAGCCAGGCTTGGTGGCAAGCACCTTTACCATGGAGTATCTCACCTGCTTAGCTTTGTTTGTTTGTTTGTTTTAATGATCAAGGGATACTATGTACAAAATTTGACCCCAGAATCTTACTGCTAATCTTTTGTGATAAGACAAATGAGTAAGGAAACGCTGGAAGGAACTGTCTTTGTACCTGGTAGTAACAAAAGTTGCGGTATAGCTAATTACCTATCGTGTATAGTGGGGTATCATGGTCAATAGCTTAAAAGAATGAGAGACTGGAAAGATATAGTAGCATTGATGTTAAGAATGACAATGACAGCCGGGCGGTGGTGGCGCACGTCTTTAATCCCAGCACTTGGGAGGCAGAAGCAGGCGGATCTCTGTGAGTTCGAGGCTAGCCTGGTCTACAAGAGGTAGTTCTAGAACAGGATCCAAAGCCACAGAGAAACCCTGTCTCGAAAAACCAAAAGAAGGGGGGGGGGGAAATAGAATTGACATTGGTTATTTATGTAGTATTTTTCCCCCTCAAACATTCTTCTTTGCCGCCACCTAATTGCATGGTTTAAATGATGCATCTGCCCTTGTCATTAAAAGTTTGGATTATTTCCATGAAAACACATTCATGATTTTTCAATGACAAAAAAAAAAGGACCAGAGAGCGGTGTGTTATGTCCTTACGTAGCATATTTAAAGCTTTTACATATTCCGTTATGTACAGACAATATGGACAGATAATATGAACAGACAATAAGAGAGAAAAGAAGGCACTAGAGGGAGACCATGACTCCAAGGGGTTTTCTATGGCTGTGGTTGAGAAAGGAGATAGTAAGTTTGCGTATGAGTTCATGGCTTTTCTTCTTAAAACTTGAAATATGCTGTCCTTGCAATAGTAACAATAACAGTGTTTTCAATTGGAAGGATATTGATTATCTAAACTCAGACTGAAGTAGCTATCCGGTTGCAAGCACACATCAGGCCTTCATGAACTGCTTTTGCTTGCTGTGGTAGCTTGATTGTAATTGGTCTTCAGAAACCCATAGGAAGTAGCACTCTTGGGAGGCTTGGCTTTGTTGGAGTGGGTATGGTCTTGTTGGAGGAAATGTGTTACCGTGGGGGCCGGCTTTGAGGTTTCCTATGCTCAAGATATTGTCCAGTATCACCTAAGCTTCCTGCTGCCTTCTGATCAAGATGTAGCCAGAACCATGTCTGCTTGCACACCACCATGCTCCCTGCCATGATGATAATGGACTGGACCTCTGAACTGTAAGCGACCGATGATGTGGGATGTCCTTCTGTATATGTGTTGCTTTATTTGTTAATGAATAAAGCTGTTTTGACCAATGGCTTAGCAGAGTACAGCCAGGTGAGAAATCCAAGCAGAGATATATATAGAGAGTAGGCAGAGTCAATGAGGCTGTAGCTGCTGAAGGAGAAAGAGGCCAGAACCTTCCCAGTAAGCCACAGCCTAGAGGTGATACACAGATGAATAGAAATGGGCTAATTTAAGATTAAAGAGCTAGCTAGGAATACACCTGAGCCATTGGCCAAACAGTCTTGTAATTAATATAGTTTCTGTGTGATTATTGGGGTCTAGGCATTCAGGAAACAGAAGTACAGTCTCCGTTTATGGACCACCTCAGTGGAATGTTTTCCTTTATAAGAGTTGCTGTTGTCCTGGTGTCTCTTCATGGCAATAGAAACCCTAAGATGCTTGCTAAGCCCTGGGCCTCTAAGGCTCTGTCTCACCTTCCATTTCTCTCCTTTCTGCCTGCTACTCCTTCCTGAGCTAGGGACGGCACTAGGCAGCCTATCCGACTGTCACACAGTATCAGACATTTCTGTCCACGGAAGGGTTCACCTTGTTTTCTCCCTTAAAGGAGCCACTGACAATTGTAAGATTCAGAAATGACAAACTTCCTCATTCTATACCACTGCTGTTCTGGCCCTTCCTGGAGCTCAGGCCAAATTTCCATTAGTCTAAATGGGAAACACCTTCAGGGGAGACTGAGGTTTTGGCATTCAGAACCATTGTTTAACGTGTTCCTTCCTGGGTAGAGAACTCTGTAGAAGAACCAATAATTGACCCATGTCTGGAGGCCTGAAAGAGTGGCTGCGTGTACCCCACCCCCGTGAAGCCTTGATGTGGATGCTTGTTTAGGCCATTAATAAAACATACATGCTCATTACCCAATGACCCATTAGCTCTCCTTCCAAGCCTGCAGTGTGTGTGTGTGTGTGTGTGTGTGTGTGTGTGTGTGTGTGTGTATGTGTGTGCCATTCTTACAGAGAACAGAATGTGTTCTGAACTGCGACCAAGAACCATTTACATTCCTGCTCAGGCTATTTAAAAAATGAGTATCTGGCTCCACATAGCTGAAGTCTCTCTGCTCTACAGTGTAAAGATAGTCACGGGTGCTTCTCTGACACTGCAGTCATGAGCCAAACTCCACAGTAAGTGTCGTTACAGAGATGGGATGTGGAAAACCAGCCCAGGTGATGGCCCTACCTGGGTACCAAAATTGTAACTGCCCCAATCTCACAGAGCATAGCATTTTACCATCACCAAGGTAGCAGCAGCTGGAAACCATTCAGCATACAGAGCATCTAGTAAGTTCTTCCCTGTCCTCCCTGTACTTAGGTAATCTCAACCGGCAGGGTATTGCTCCCCTCTGCTCAGGAGGGGGTCACCGAGGGGGGCTATGTTTTCCATCAGAGTCACTGCAGCAAGAACAAGTGGCTCTCTGTGTCCTTGGGTTCACTTTCTGTAGGTTAAACCAATGGAGGATTAGATATTAAAAGGGAATGATGAATTGTCTCTGTACCTAGCACTCGATGACTTTCCTCCTTATCAGCAAACAACATGTCTATTTACATAGCATTTAAAATATATTAGGTATTGGGGACTCACAGCAGGGTATATGCAAAGGATATCAACAGCCACAGACGTTGGTATCTGAGGAGGACCTTGGAACTGGTCTCTGTGGAAGCTGAGGCACGTGCGTGCAAAAGTAGGGTGATATCTTAGGAATTTGTGGCTATTACTCAAGGAGGAAATGAGCAGAAAAAAAGAATGGGGTCATTCCTCGACTCCTTGAGAGATGGAGGTATGGGGGAGAACACTAAGGTGCAATAAGGATGTTCTTGTGATGGAACTCCAGAGCTGCCTGCCTGGTTCCAGAGAATGAAAATAAAGCAAGAAATGCAAGGGGGGGGCAGAAGGAAGAGGAGGGAGAGCAGCAGAAGGTGGAGGAAGAAGGGGGGAGGAGGAAGGGGAGGAGGAAGGGGAGGAGGAAGGGGAGGAGGAGGAAGGGGAGGAGGAAGGGGAGGAGGAAGGGGAGGAGGAGCAGGAAGTGGAAGGAGAAGAGAAGGAGGAAGAGAGGAAAAATTAGTAAAGGAAGGAAAAATGTTTTCTCTTCCCCAGGGGAACCACCCAAGAAAGCAAGCAAGTTTTCTTTCAAATGGGATGGATTTTAGTTTCTTCAGAACATAGACAGTGCCTTAAGCCACTACATTTGTTGATTAACTGTTCTGTGTCCTCTCTCAAGCTGCATAACTTCTCAAGGGCTATTTCAACGTTCAGTCAGGCTTCAGGATTCCTGTCACTAAAGCTCAGCATCTGCTCACCAATGACAAATGATAATAAATAAGATTTGATACTACATTCACAGCAGAAAACATGTTTCAAGACATTTTAGGTAGCTGAGAAACTGTACCTGTGTTACAGGTTAGAGTTTCTTTGGTTGTCCTAAATTTTCTATATGCTAAAGGTTTGGTAATTTATAAAACCTTTGCCTTTTAAATTTCATTTTGTTAGCCATTGTCTCCGTTAGTGCTTCAATTGTTGTGAAGAGACACCATGAACACAGCAGCAACATGTCATTGTGATGGCTTACAGTCTGAAAGTTTAGTCCATTATCATGGTGGGGTATGGCAGCATGCAGGCAGACATGGTACTGGAGAAGGAGCTGAGAGTCCTACATTTGAGCTGAAGGCAACAGGAAGTGAACTGTGTTACACACAGTGTGTAGCTTGAGCATAAGAGACCTAAAACCTCACCCCTACAGTGACACACTTCCTCCGACAAGGCCACACCTTCACCAACAAGGACACACCTCCTAGTAGTGCCACTCCCTTTGGGGGCCATTTTCTTTCAAACCACCACACCCGTCTGTCTATTTTTTCATCCATATTTGAATCCCTGATATGTAGCAGATCTGGTGTTTAGTGGTAGGAATTACAAAGTTGAATAAGAAAGAGCTGTAACCCTAAGGTGTTCACATTTGAATATGGAAAATAACATCATTATCCCATCATTTTGGGAATAATTTCCATCATACTACTGGAATCCTTTTGTTTACTATTCATTATTCAAGATTCACTTTACTTATTTTATTGCTTGAAAATTTTATAGAATATGCTTTGAGGATGTCCAGCCTCCCCATCCTGTCTCCTCCAGCTCCTCCACTATCTCTCCTAGACCACAATTCCCTCCTCCTCACATGCTCTCTTTGTAAAACCCACCGATAGCATATAGCTAGCTTAGTGTGTGCATGAGTGTAGGGTCAGCTGATTTTCTGTTTTTGGTTTTGGTTTTGGTTTTTCAAGAAAGGGTTTCTCTGTGTGGTCCTGGCTGTCCTGGAACTTGCTGTAGAGACCAGGCTGGCCTTGAACTCACAGAGATCCACCCATTTCTGTCTCCCAAGTGCTGGGATTAAAGGCGTGCTGGGCACCACTGCTGGGCTTATTCTGATTTTTTTTAATAGCTTCTGGTCTCTCAGTATAACCTGATTGGTTTTTTGTATTTATCTATGCATCTATCCATCTGTCTGTCTATCTATCTATCTATCTATCTATCTATCTATCTATCTATCTATCTATCTACCTACCTACCTACCAGTGTGTGTGTAATGTGCGTGTGCACATGCCTGCATCTGCTTATCTGCCCCATGTGCACACAGTGCCTCAGAGGTGCTGGACCACCTGGAATGGGTGCTGGGACCTGAGTCAAGGTCTTTTGCCTGAGGAGGAAGTGATCCTAACCACTGAGCCATCTCTCCAGCCTCCTCATTCTTACACTTACAAATAAATACAGTAAAACTTTGAGTCTCTCTTTTTTTTTTACCAAATTTTCATTTTACTAAATAAAATCTTTAAAAAAATATGATAATTATTATTTATTATCCTATTAGTTCATGAAAGTATGCCATACAAGATTCAGAAGAACCTACTAGCCTAAATAGACATTTAAATTAAATAAACTCAGCTTTCAGAAGTCCACTTTATGTCTTAACTATTTTTATTTTAATATGGACCACTGAAAATTTTGGTATAGACACACAACACCAAAAATTCAGACTTTGAAATTTCTGTTGTTTTTCTTTTCTCTCCTTTCCTATACCATTCTATAATCCTGTGCTCCTCCTCTGTTTCCCAGGGCTCACAGTAGGGTCCATCTTGTACGTTCTCACAGCGCGATTGGGACAAGTTGCTTTGGACTGCGGCTCCTTAAGCATACCTCCACCCCAGTGAGTCAGGCTCAGTAGATACCACTCCACACTCTCCACTGCAGTGAATCAGGCTCAGTACATATCAAACACACACTCTCCACCGCGGTGAATCAGGCTCAGACATACCACTCCCCACTCCCCACTGCGGTGAATCAGGCTCAGTACATATCAAACACACACTCTCCACCGCAGTGAATCAGGCTCAGTACATACTATCATACCATCCCACACTCTCCACCTTACTGAATCAGGCTCAGTACATACCACCCCACTCTCTCCACTGCAGTGATTCAGGCTCAGTACTCATTGTTCAGAAACAATTTCAAAAGGGTTCACAAAGAATTAGGTATTATTACTTAGCTATATTAAACAAAGAAAGAAGACTTTCTTAAGGTATACACTGAGGGCTCGCAAATTGCGTATGTTATTACAAAGTAACATTTTAGAACAGGGGCTTTACTTTTTAAAAATGAATTATTACTCCAGTGCCCTGTGCACTGAAAACAGCCCTTGCAGTAGGGAAGGCCATATGGTGGGAACCCTTCCTCCTCCTCTTGACTCCCAGTTTCTCAAATCCCCTCCCCAGAGATAACTACGGCAGCTATGGTTACCAGATTTTTATCCCGTCTTTCCATATATATGGAAACACATATATCCCCAATTCTTTCTTTTTTATAAAATGATAGCACATCACTTGCTCTCGACTTTCGAGGTTAATATATCTGAAGGCTGGTCTGTGTTGGCACTGTGGGCTTTCCTCACTCTCTTTAACATCTGTGTCGTGTTTTAACTTGTGCATCTGCACACAGGTCACTTAACCAGGTGCCCCTGTGCTTTCTACAGTCTTTTGCTATTTCAAATGATCGCATGTTACATGTGTATCTGTGTGAGGATAGCTGTGGAGTATTCTGACCGGAGCTGCCAGGATCAGGAATGGGCACAATTCTGACACATCCTCCACGTTTCAATAAAACATTTGGGGTTTTGAAGGGCAGTAACCTCCTCTGCACCTGCTATTTGGAACTTCTCCAGGAAGACCCTAATTCCTACAAGACTCTGTTTCTGAAGAACACTGAATGTCACGTTCAACGTGGGGCCTTTGAAAAGGTCAGAGTCGCCTTCACAGATACTCTGCTTTGGCTGCTGGCTCTGATTTTCTAGGTCTAGATCGCAGCCCCACCGTTCTCCCTTGGACATGCTTAGGTTGATCCAGATGGATAACCTAGGCAGTCAAAAAAAATTGTTCAAGCGAAAATAATACATTGTTCTTAGAAGCTAGGTGTGAGGGAGCCCATGCGCAATCCTGGCATGGGCCACATTTAGGCAGGATTGTGAGTTTGAGGGCCAGCCTGGGCTACACAGAAAGACTCATCATAAAAGAACAACAACAAACCAAAAACCCCAAACCAAAAACCTGCTGCGGGAATGTGAGAAAGGAAAGGCTCGCGGTCCTCCTGCCCATCACCCTCTCTCACGTCTCCGCTGCCTCACCTTAAGCAGTCCCAGAGATGTTGCTGGGTCTCCCCCTCCTTTAGGAAATATGGGTTGATGAAATCGGTATTAGGAGATGCCCAAAGCCAATTCACACCAGGCGTGGTGGTGCATGCATAGGACTCCATCACTCAGGAGGCTAAGGGAGGAAACATGAGTGTGAGGCCAGTGTAGGCTGTGTAGCAAGGACAAGAAAGAAATCAAGAAAGAAGGAAGGAAGGAAGATGGGGAAAGGGAGGAGGGAGGAAGGAAGGAGGGAGGGAGGGAGGGAAGGAAGATGGGGAAATGAAGGAGGGAGGGAGGGAGGAGGGAAGATGGAGAAATGGAGGAGGGAGGAAAGGAGGGAGGAAGGAAGGAAGGGACAAGGGAAGTCAAGAAAGAGGTGGGAGAGTGCATAGCGATCTGAATCCTTTCTTGCATTATTACATGCAATTCTTGCAGATCTGTGCTTTCTCCTTTTATGCATGCATTTTTTTTATTTCACTTTCTCTCCTTCCCCCCCCCCTCCTTTCCTTTTTCATGCTTGTTTTGAAAGATACCAGCCCCTTCTTGGACGGGTAGGAAAGAGCAGTGGTTCTCAACCTTCCCTTGAACATAGTTCCTCATGTTGTGCTGACCCCCAACCATAACATTATTTTTGTTGCTATTTCAGAATCATAGTTAGGCTGCTGTTATGAATCATAACGCAAATGCTTTTGGAGCTAGAAGTTAGCCAAAGGGGTCGCGACCCATAGGTTGAGAAGCGCTGCTATAAAGCCTGGCAATTATTCCATGTGAATCAGGTTCCTGCTAGCAGCATCCAGTTATGATGATTTGTTTTTTATTTTAGTTTTTAATTATATGTGTGTGGGGGGGTATGCACCTGTGAATGCAGGCATCCGTGGAGGCCAGAGCTGTCGGATCCGGCACCCCACGGGAAGCTGGGCTCCAGGGTGGTTGTGATCTGTTTAATGCTTGCACCTGAACTCAGGTGCTTTTCAGAGCGGCACCTGTTCTTCACTGCTGAGCCTCCTCAGGGTGATGCCATCGGGTGAGTTTTCCTGCGCTGGGCGTGGCAAAGCACCTGCAGTCCGTGGGCTTTGTTAAATGTGGGTTCCAAGGAAAAAAACCCAATGAAACTTTTCTCTTTAGTCATCCATTCACAGACGCTGAAAAGCCCCATCCGGGACTTCTCTACAAGGCTGCTTTATAACAATTAAGCTAACTGTGGTTAGTAGATTAGTTCCAGCATCTTTTATGGGCAGCTACAATTTTGGTCGAAAGGATGGAGCGCACAGTCTCAGCCATTCTGAAAGGGAAATGTTACCGGCAAATTCCAATGTCTTTCCAACCAGCTGGGGCTCTCTCTCTCTCGGAAACCACTGACACCTCTCATCGGTGCGCTCACACAGTTGGAAGCAAACCAGGGAGGGACATGGAGTGTCACGATGTGCCCTTAGTCTGAGAAGCTGGTCCCATTCCATTAAATGACAGCGTCCCCCCGCCCTTGCATCCCACTCGAGCGGCTGAAGGAAAATTGTGGAATTGCTAACGCTAGCTGCAGCTGCCAGGAAATGATACTAATTAGTTTAATTTGCAATAACACAAGCACTTAACTCTCCAAATAATCTAAGTTGGTAAGTCAGTTTTTATATTATGACAATGACGTGCTTAAGAGACAGGGAAGCGGTGCTTTTTTGACCTTTGACACACATTTTTTGATGAAGGGGCGGCGGGCGCCAAAGACACTTGGCTTGACTTCTCAATTATACTTTTATCTGTTTTCTGGGGGAAATAATTTAATACACTAGAAGGTTTGGTGGCTTTACATAAAGAAAGGAAGCCGAGCATGATGCCACCAAAGGTTTACAGCCAAAAGGATTATTTGGTTTAAAAAAAAAAGAAAAGAAAAGATGATTGTCCCACAGAATGGTAATAGTTCTTCGATCACTAAAGTCCAGGAAACCCCATGTTCACCTTTGCAGGGGCCTAGTTTCCTCCTTTGCCCTTCTTGCTCTGGAGAAGACGATGTCGTTTGCATTTCTCGTCCCCCTGACGCCCTGGCCTTTCTCTGTCCTCAGACAAGGCTGGCACTGCTGTTCCCGCTCCTTCACACAGGCGAGCATTTAATAGCGTTCCCCTCTCTCTGGACACCTTGTATCCACACGGCTTTTCCAAGTCAGAAAGACACAGTCTTCGAAAGCATTTGCCTACACAGTCCCCGGGCTCCTCGGAGCTGAATCTCTTCTTGGCATGATCATTTTCATTCCACACCAGGCTGGGGGTTTGTGGCTGCCACCGAGTGCATGAACCAGTGCAGAGCCAAGAACCACGTACGTGCACCGGGTGGTCTTCCTGAGATGAGGGTCTTGCTTTTGGGTCTCAGCTTGTTTTTTGTTTGTTTGTTTGTTTGCTTGTTTTTTCATATTTCACTGCTTCTCGCCCCTCTTCCTCCCCTCTCTTCTCCTCCGTGATTTTATTACTAAGTTCAACCTGGGTTGGCGGAGAAAATCTTACCATAGTAGGAGTTTTTCCCAGGAGTCCATGCGCCGAAAGCTGTGTTGCTTTTTGGAGATCGCTTAGTCCTAGCAATTCCTGTTTGCACTCTGCAAATGACGTTTATAAAGAATGGTTGGACTTGTGTTTCTCCTTGCCGTCCCAATTGTCCTTCAGGGGAACAAGCAAAAGTATGCTTTCTTCTAGGAGATGTAATTGTAGCGATGGCGAGCTAAGTTTAAGGTCCTACATCAAACAGCTGCTGGATACTTCTCTGCCACGTCTTGTTCTTATAGCAATTACTGGGGGAAACTAGCACAGGTTTTACCGTTAAAAAGAAAAAAAAAAAAAGGAAAGAAAACCCACAACACGACGTTCTCTTTTTTAACTGCTACACAGCATTGCGATCAAACATTGAAAAAAAAAAAATCATCCCCGAAATGGATAAAGTATTCTTAAAATAGGGCGGAGGGGGATGGCGCACATTGTTGAAGGAAGGACATTAAAATAGATGCTTAATAATTTTTGCCAGTTTTTTTTTTGTTGTTGTTGTTGTTGTTCGGAAATTCTGCCTCGCTGGAGCCTGTGTCATGGAAGCGGCCTTCGTTAACATCCCGTCATTGTTTCCGTCATAAATAAGCCTCCGTGTTGAGAGCTTTATAATTTGGTTATAAAAATTTGTTTTCTACTAAAGTTTGACAGGATACACAAGACTCAATTGTCCCAGAGAGAGATTGTTTCAAAAAATGGTTGGGAGGAATAAATAAGGGTGACGAGCACATTGGGAAGGGAGAATCAGGAGTTTCTCGCCGGATTTCTTCTAGTGGCCTAAAAAAAAAATGCGTTTAGATAGATCTTGGCCCCGAAGTGAAATTTTAGAAAGATGTCACTTGTCCGCTGGTAATGACTGAGTAAGGATGCTTTCACCCCTCTGTGGTCCCCCCCCCTCACTCTCCACACCATGGTTTCCTTTCGCCTTGCTCCAACCTGGTTTTACATCCCGCTATCCATTTCTTTCTTATTAAACATCTAAAGAAAAATTATCATTAAGGACCTGGGGTACTCTATTAATCACATGTCTGTCTATGGACAATGACTACACACGTCTTAGAGTATGCTTAAAATAAGAAAAATGGAAGAACAATTTTTTTTAAAAAAAAAAATTAATGGGTTGACAGGAGGCCAAGAATCTACCTTGGCTCCTGTCAATGATTGACAGGGTTAGGAACGCCCCCTAAATCTCTGCAGAGCTGGTTTCCTCAAGTGAGAAACACGGGCATCGGCAATCTAGTTCTTTCTTCCTGTAGCACAGTTTTGTTAGATGAGGTTGGAAGGGCACAGCTTTTAAAGACTGAGTTTCTTTCCCACACTTTGCAAATGCCTCCTGTTGAATGAGCAAAGCCTGGGGCCTCTAAAAATTGTTTGGGGCTCCCCCAGAAGTATGACTTTAAGGACTGGGCAACAATACTGCCGTGTGTACTGTATATTTTATGACAGCAATCACTAATGTATTATCCATTTTTTTCTTTAAAAACAGGTTAAGCCAGAGACATCATCTCCATTGTGTAGGTGAGAAACCCCTCCAGGCCGACTGACGGGGCCATGTGGGAGCCGCTACAGCATTCAGAAATGGATTCTGTCTTGCTTCTGGACAGTTCCTTCTCTTCAAATTTCCCCGAGAATGCTTCCGCTTAAAGCAATAGGGTTTAAGGTCTGCACGTCCCTGTGTGTGCACTGCTCGCCAGCGAGCCAGACCTTTGTCTTATGGCTCTGTTGTCCTCAACACTATCAGCACAACATCCCTGCATCTCTGGACCTCAGCCTGTTGACAGTCAGCCTTGTGCTGTGTGTCCCTGCATCTCTGGACCTCAGCCTGTTGATAGTCTTCTGCTGTGTGTCCCTGCATCTCTGGACCTCAGCCTATTGACAGTCTCATGCTGTGGGTCCCCACATCTCTGGACCTCAGCCTGTTGACAGTCAGCCTTGTGCTGCAGGTCCCTGCATCTCTGGACCTCAGCCTGTGGACAGTCTCATGTTGCAAACCCTGTTCGACTTCAGAGCACCGAAGGCTCTCGCTCTCATTCTCAAAGCTTCAGCCCCTGTCTTTCTGTCTTGTGTTTTCTCCCTCCCTCCCTCCCTCCCACTCCTTTTCTCTTTCTTTGGCTTGTACAATGCCTCAAAAGACAGGAAATACCCAAACCCTTAGATACTTAAAGACAAACAGGTTTTATTTGGATACTCTTTAGACAAAGACTTTCAGTTTCCAGAGGACCTGAGAACCTCTCCCTGGTGTCTGGCTGCTGAGGAGCGCTGATGTCAGAAACCGTTCTCAGTGCAAGAGCCAGCTGGACTCTCAAACTTCTGGTGCAGCCTCTGATGCCTTCGCGTCTCCACACACGCTATCAAGAGCATGACACGGGGGCCACGCACCAATCCTTGCATATATCACCCAGTTCTCTAAGCTTATACACCTAGAACTCTCAATGCCGTGATGGCTGAAACATGAGAGAAATTCAGCCCTTAGTTCAAAATTAGCCGATGAAGGGCTCTTTCGAGTTCCAAACAAATGAAGAAACTCCCCCATTTCACCTGTGATATCCAAGTCACAAAAGCTGAGTTCTATGATTTGTTCAGTCGACAGTAGGGCAGACGGGGACCAAAGAGCCCACGGCTACAGCTTACGGTGATCTAAAGAGCAATACTGCCTAGGGATTTAAAGTAGACGTCAATATTTCTGGTCAAATATTCAAGGTCTTGGCTTTAGCAAGAAATTAGAAAGAATAATGCATTCCCTTGCCAAAAATATTCAGGAGTTTTACATCATAAATCAGTTGTTTGAGACCAAAGAGCCTTCTATTATCCTCTCCTATTACAGCAGTGACCACAAGAGAGCAGGGAAACTTGCCATGTTGGTTGTCTCCGGGGGGCAAGGCCAGACCTGCTGGGAATGGTACCCACAGTGGACTTCACCCAGCGCTGCTTCTCAAATCCATCATTATTCAGGACCCGCTGCCGTCCCATAGCACGGCTTGCTCTGAGACGCATGGCTTGCCTCTGCGATTTCTGTCTCCACGTCAGTAAACAGAACTCAAGAATTCAGAGGGATTACGGAAGGTCTCGGAACCAGCTAAGCAAATTGGAGAAAATAAGCGATGTGTTGATTACATAGGCTCACTTGGAAGACAACGCTAGCACGGATAACATACAAACCCAGGGTTGGGGGATTCTTAACGCTTCCTCGACGCTCAGAAGTGCGTGAATTGCATCGCATTTACCAAGCTCTCTTGGGTGTGAGGGACATCATGGTAAGGTGGAGAGAGAGTCATTTTATTGTCTTAACTTTAGAATATGGATCATTCCCAGAAAATTCACTCTCGCAGGGACCCTGGCGACTGGCACCTTATAGCATATACCCTGTAGGTCAGGAAAGCACAACAGGAAAGAAGAAACAGCTTCTGTTGGCTCGCGGGGCTCCGATATAGGCTTGCTATGTGTCCTTTATGTGAGAACTTAGCGTGCCCATCATGGTCGTCCTCGATGGGTACCCTAGGAGGCTGTTTAATTGCAGTGCGGCAACTTAACGGGCCTGCATAGGAAGCCGGAGCCACTTTGCATATAAAGGTATACCAGTCGTCTGAGTCCGCCACTCCTCACCTTTCATAGAGCACAGCTTTAAGGCTAAATGTGTTTGTTCAGAATCCCCCCCCCTTTCCCAAGTCACAAGGGTTGCTCACTCTAACCAGCAATTTAGAAACAATAAGAACACTTTTCAGGAGAATTATAATGTGGTTGTCTGATACCCAGAATGCCCCTTTGTCAAAGCGTCCCTTATAATCAACATGAGAAATGTAGAGTGAGTTGGCAGTTGGCTTGGAGAAAAGGGGTGGGGTGTGTGTGTTGGGGGGGGGTGGACGCCACATCGCTGCTTGCCTGGTAGAACTTTACTTTCTTCTCCGCGAACACACTGATACAGAGTTATCCCGGTCTGTGAGCCCCCGCCCTGCCCCACTTCTGCTGGGCTTGCTGTCACCTCTTCTGCCCAAGAAATCAAGGACAGATGTGCCAGGCCTTGAACGAGAAAGCAGGGGTCAGAGGGCACACTGTAATATGCCCAAAACTTATCCTAGGGCTTCCAGGCAATTAAAGGAAGTCAGAATTCATGCGTCAACAGTGTCTAACTCTTGGGGAGATTCCACGTCGAGTTTTCGACAAGTAAAAATTGGAAATGTCCCTTGACATAATTTGCAATACCTAAATTGACAGTGTAGCTCATGTTACAATTAAAACACAGAACACTCAGTTATGAATGGAAAATGTATTAATATGAGGCCAAGAAAACCTTTATCTGTAGAAGTCTGAAGTTTTTTTTTTAAGTGTGTTTTATTAGAAGCATCAAAGATACCTTTATTTAGACTTAAGAAGCCAAGAGCTGGGGCATCCTCGATGCTGCAAACAATGTCACGTTCCTCTTATGTGAGGATTTATTTTCACCTGTGTTGCTCCATGAACCTCTGGTCAAGGCATCTCAAGAAAAACAAAACAGACCATAAATTTACCCAGAGAGGAACATGAAAAAAAAACGATGCTGGATTTTAAGGAGAATTTTTATTCTTTTTATTTTATTTTATTTTTTGCTGAGATTAGACTACAAAAGTAGTGCATGTCTATAAGTAAAGAAGAAAGCTGACTACGTCGTGGAAGAATAAACACCGGCTTGCCGAAGCCTAATTTTCCAGCTCTAGCACAAGGAAAGCTTTAGATAAAGCAGAAAGAAGTTCCCGTGTTGTAGGGAATTTGTAGACGTTGCGCTCTCAAATATTAATAAGCCAGCTTGCTCTGAATTTAGACGGGATTGTAGCTGTAAAGTTCTAACTGGGTGTGAAGGGAGGGTGGAAATCCCTGTCCCTGTCCCCTGCTTCTTCCTCTCTCCTTCCCTCCCTCCTTTATTTCCAGTGCAAGGCACTGAACCCAGGACCTCATGAAGGTTAAGCACGTTACCGGTGAAAGTTCAGCCCTTTTACTGATGTGATACCACAGCAGTAGTCCCCAGGACTTCAATCCATCAGAGACACATAGAGGACCTAATCCAGGATGGGAGCTTCTAGTTCCTACGACGTCAGGGAGGAAGAGGAATGGGGTCAGGCAACCTCTTCAAACTCCCAAACTTCTGGAAACCCCAGCCGGGAGACTCGGAGAGCTAACTTTTACCAAGTGGTAGTCACTGCACGTCAATAACCCGGCTTCATTATTGTGGTTATTCTTAGTCCTCAGGGGGAAAAGGAATGATGCCTAGATCTGAAATAATACAACAGTACCGACTTCCATATAAAGACAAGAATGGAAGGGGAAGCGTTTAGGCAGAGCACGGACGATGCTAACTGAAAGTAAAAGCTTCTGCGCTCTTTCCTTTGCCGTAGTCCTTGTACGTTTATAGATATCACAATGCGGTTTACAAAGGACAAAGGTCAAGCATGCACTAAGGGTCTTAGGGACCGTCTGCCAAGTGGATGCCAGGGCACCCTGAGAAGCCCATCTGTTCAGTGTGTCTGTCCTGGAGACTGGCTCCAGGCTCCCTCGGCCTTTGAGAAAAGGGTGGGGCTACTGGGAGTCTACCAGCCCAGGGGACTGGCCATCTAGACCTGGGCTTTCAGAGAGACAGAAAAATCTCTGCCCACAATTTTTTCTGTCACCTTCTGTTCTTGGAGTCTTCTTGGTGTTTGATCTTAAAGTAGACGGGAGAATGGGTCATTGCCAATGAACTGGTCAGCTGGGGTTTGTCAGACTTAGAGGCTGCACACACACACACACACACACACACACACACACACACACACACACTGACAATACATGTTGTACTAAGTAAACTAATCCCCAGAGGACTGCGGTGCTCATGTCTCCCCCTGAGAGAAAGGTGCCCCTCATAGCAGTCAGGAGGGCAGGAAGGAGGCACATGATGAAGCCTTTAGGGCCTTAACCCTCTGCTCTTCACCTCCTTAGGGCAGAAAATGTGGCATGACTCTCACCACTCGGGTCAAAGTGATTTCTCTCTGCTGGGACCTGAACCATCACGCTGTCTCTTGGACTTTATGTATCCCTACTGCGGGCCCTAGTGTACTAAGGACTTAGTTGGTGAAATGTTTGCAATGGTTCTGAATGCAAAAAAAAAAAAAAAAAAAAAAAGTTATAAAAGTTGATCTGAGCAGTCCTAGGATGGGGTCCCCAGCTGCTCCACCCTCCACCGGATCCACACTGCCATTTCAGTGGGCAATTGCTAAGAGGGAGGAAGGAAACCGCACATAAAGAGATCCCCCCCTCTAAATGTTAACTAAAAGTCCCTTATCTCTGCTGCCGCCCTAACTACCTCACTAATTCTGGTACCAAAGTCATGCTGTTAAGGAAATAGCTGATTTAAACAAAGCAGGCGTATTTTTAGAACAATAAAAAAACCCTATTCAGGATATCTAATTATGCAAACTGTGAACAAGAAGACACTAGTCTTGCATTAGCAGAGACTTGACTCTTGTTGTAATTTGCTCTTTTTTTTTTTTTTCCCTCAGCAGAAAGCGGTTCCTTTCTGTCGCTGGGCTGCCTTAGCGGGGCTTGGCGCTTCTGCCGGAGCCGCGCGGGTCACCTCAAAGTGTTTCTGTTGCTGCGGTAGACTGCAGTTAGGGAGCGAGGCAGGATAATGTATTGTAATGCAGATTACGGTGGTTTGCTGCTGCGTGATTCACAGATATGATTGCATCTAATTTCGGAAGTAAGTGGAACCGTCTGCTCTTTTGTGTGGGCTGAAAGGCCCTTCGACGGCATTGAAATGACTGCCGCTTTTGCACCCTGAAGAAGAGAAAAGAAACCCACCCAGTGTCACTGCTCTATCTCTCTTTGCCCATCGTACCCCCCCCCCCCACCAGCCCAGCTCCATACTGGTTTTCTTATGAGAATTTTATTTCTTTTATCTTTCTTCTGAGAAATAGTGCTGTCTGATGTTTTGGGGGAGTAGGTACATTTAGTTTTATTAAATTTTCTCCTTTCTCCTCTTACAGAGGGATCTCTCTCTCTCTCTCTCTCTCTCTCTCTCTCTCTCTCTCTCTCCTCGCTGCTCCCCCTCACTCTTCCCTGAGGCTCTATCACAACGCAGTTCTCACTCTTCACAGAAAACATCTCTAGGGAGACCGACGGCGACCCGGTCCTGGCTAACTTTATGAAGCCTGGTCTTCAGAGACCCAGCTTTGAAGGATCCAGGTCACGTTTCCATTGAGCGAATAAGAGTTCAAGGTGTCCCCCACATTCTCTGTCACACACGGATCCCAGCTTATGGTCTCCGTGTGTAGGTCTAGGCTAGGAAGCGCATCAGGAGGTAATGGTGGCTGCAAGAGTCCGGAGAAAGGAGCATAGATGGATATACGTGGCAGGAGAGTGGGGAGGAAGTCAGGAGGGCGGAGGAGTACAGAGGGCCCAGGGAAGAATGTGGCGGAAGAGAACCAACAGCAAATTTTGTTTGAGGTGCCTTAATGAAACCTAAGACTGTGCAAGCTAATTTTTTAAGTAAACAAGTAGAGTAAAAACAGTTTAAGGTGCTATGGTTCATGCAAAACTGCACCATTTAAAAAAAGATAATGATAATACTTGCAATTAAGTAATTACAGTCTTAATTCTTAGGTATGACTTGGCTGTGGACTCTTTTTAAAGCCAGGTTCCTTTAACCTGCTAGCTCCTGGGATTCCACTTGGGAGGGAGGGTTTGGGGGGGGGCAGGCTGGCCTTGCACATCCTCTCTGGTCTTCTATGGCCACACACAGTCCTCTTTATGCAATCAGCCCCCCCCAAGTTTGAGTTTGTATCCCCTAATTATGTGTTTCCTCTAATGTTTGTTTTCCATTGCTCTAACTTTGGTTTTACATATCTCTCTAAAACAGCCCTCAGAAGCAAGTTAACTATACTTTGCATTCCAAACAGACATGAAACCTAGGTAACAAGGCCTTTGGCAGGAAAACAGTGGGCTTTCCCAGTGAGCCACATGAATGTAGATGATTCTGGAAGCCAGAGGCTGATATAAGAGGGCAAGGACCGAATATCTGCAAAGAACCAGTCTGTCATTTCCTACAGATGTTCCGTCTTCCCAGGTCCCAAACGGGACCCAGTCAGGTTCTTTCCTCAGCTGACACTCAGAAAAGGACCCAACTGATCTAGGCGCTCAGAGTATAAATATCTTTAAACGGGCCCCTCCCTCAGCCTTGCTCTCTCTCCTGGAGGCTGCTCTGTGTCCCCAGGCCACAGGTGTTGGGGTTGCGGGGTTTTTATCCGACCCACAATTAAGTAGAAACCGGTGAGACAATGAGCTCTCCCCAAGGGAGCCACTACGTGACTCAGTTTCCCAGTATGGTCTTCAGAAGTCACCTTATATCTGTTGTTCAAGTGTTGCCTCCTTTGAATGGGCCCCAGTAAAAGATGTTGTACTTTATGTAAAATTCTATCCACTTTTTTCTTTTTCTTAAACGCAGTTTTCCATGCTGTTGGGTCTCCGATCGTCTGCTGGTTGGGTTGTTTCTACGCGCTGCCTCATTGATCTTAAGGACTGAAGGGGCTGAGGCCAGAACCTCCAGTGAATCCCATGGGAGCTGTCTTTCCAGCACAGCCACTTGGCAGAAAATGCCAGGAGGTGCCCCGAGCATCCTAGGTGAAAGGCCCAGGTACCATCTCATATCCGCATCCGTTCTCCTAATTATTAGCATCTACTTCAAAGAGAACACTAGGGTGGGGCACAGCTGAGAAGATGTAGCAGAGAGAAGACTTAGCAGAGCTCTTCCTGGCCTTTCCATGGTGGTCTACCTAGTTTGTAGCAGGCGCCAGGGGAGAGAGGCGAGAATAAAGGAGTTTCGCATCCTTTTACAATGTTGCAAATCTTGGTTTCTATTTTTAAATAAACAATGAGCTAATTCCTACCCCAAACACAACAGCGCCCTCTTCTAACCTAATGCTGCAGCTGCCAAGGCCGTTTCAAGGGGTAAATGGGTCAAGGCCAAAGCTTTAGAAATGAACGGCATTCCTTTGAATGGGCAGCTAGGGCACTTAGGTTACTCCAACACAGCCTATCTTGGGAAAACCCAAGCTACACCATCTGTCAAATGGAAGGGTAGCGCTGTCATTTTCAGATAGAAGAACATTCAGAAGAATCTCCAGGCATTGGGAAATATACATTCTTTTGAGCTATCACACACAGAAGGACCCGGAATAGGTATCTGGAATTTATATGTAGGAATATATATGTATATACAAATACATATATGCATGCAATCACAATGAATGATCAAAGAGACTGGGCATTGGAAGGAGAGTGGGGAGGGAACTATAGGGGGGTTGGAGAGAGGAAAGGGAAGGGAGGAACACTGTAATTAAATTACAATCTCAAAAATAAACAAAACCGAACAAAATCAAAAAGGAGATGAACAGGGCGATTCTAGTAAGCTGGCCGCTACAAGCTCCAGAACAACCCTGTGAGGAAGAAGTGTGATGTTAGAGGCAGTTGGGCTAGTTAGTTTGGCCATGGATGGGAGATAAAACCATCTAAATTATGTAAGGTAGTCTTTATGAAAAATGTGTTTTTTCCTCTCTTCCTGGAAGAGCCACTCTCTCAGAGTGTGAGGATGGTCAAGTGTGTTCCTGCCTCACTCCAAACTGCAGGTGAAGGTCACCGCCTCTTCAGAGAGGTCACGTTACTGCCTGCCCATGGAGAGAGAGCTGCTCCCTCAGCACACCTGAGATGGCTCTACCCTGAGCCTTTTCACGCACGTACTCAGCTAACCCGTGCGGATGGTGGTGCCTTTGCGTTGACACCCTTCTGTGCCTGGTTCCTACCACATGCCAGAGCCACTGAGGGAAGGAGTCGATGGCTCCCTGTCATTGTGTTTGAGTAAGGAATAGGGCAATTACCAGAGGCTTCTGGAAGCTCCTGTCTTCTCAGCTCCCTAATGGAGCAGTGGATTCCGACACTTGGGAGCATAAGCGGCGGTGAGGGCGCCCACGTGTTTCAAAGGCTGTGGAAACTGCATTGCACAAGTGAAACCACCGGAAGCATTCTGGCTCTCTGAAAGGATCCTGCTGAGGTATTTTTCATCACTTTTTCAATATTTTTTTTCTTGCTGTCATTTTAATAGAGCCTTGGAAACTTGAAACTTAAATCTGTTTCCCTACCCGAAGTTTTCCTTTCAGCTTGTGCACGCACACACACACAGACACACACAGACACACACATGCGCACACACACATAGCTGCTTCGTTATTTTAGGATCGCTTGTGGACTAGAGACCCTGATCTTTTTTTTTAAAATTAAAAAAATACTTGAGTCTTCTCTCCTCATATTTCCCCCACACTGGCTACATCATCTTCCGATGGTGAATTAAAAGCCACATAGGCAAAAAAAAAAAAAAAAAAAAAAAAAAAACCGAGAGCCGGGCTCATGGCAACAGAGAAACAAGAGTGGAAAGTGCGCATCTCTTCCCAAGTAAGTATCTATCCCTCGCCTTTCTTCTTTCCTGTTTCTCTTATTTGTCTTCCTTCCTTCCTCCCCTCCCTCTCTCAATCTTTGCTTTTGTTTTGCGGTGTTTCTTTAATGGTCTAATTCTGCAAGCCGAGATGTCACAGATCACAGGTGCAGACTTTACGAACCGCATGGCACTGGCGGTCTCTCACTCTCTCGACGTGAGGAGCCCAGGCTGTGATTCCAGCCCTCGCGACAGCTTGGCCTCGCACACACTCCTCTTCCAGATCGGCACGTACGTGCTCTGCATTAGCCCTGTGCTCTCTGTATTCGCTTTTTCTTTTAAAACTTTGTTTTTCCCGTTGTTTTTCCTGTGTTCTCATAATAATTGGCACTCCCTCTGGTAGCTAAAATTACACCTGTAACTGTCCAAAACTATTAGTAAAGTCAGCTTCACCCGGAGGATAAAGTATCTGCCTTGTATTTCAGACAGATTGTGTTCCAACACCATTGTGGTCAGATTTTTATTAAAAATTCTTCATATTTCTTTTCTCTCCGTGCCAAACAGATCGCTACGTTTTCAACACTTAATCATCTTCATCATCTCAAAATATTTCCACATTAAAGGAAAATATTTAAACTTCTTTCTGGGGCATCAAAACTTTAGAACACTGCATGAAGCCTGGTTTTCATAAAGCCCCGCAGAAGGGTAGTGTGCGCGCAGAAGTGACTTTAGAAATAATTGTCAATGTTGGGTCTGGGGAGCGCTGGAGTGGTCACCCTGGAATGCCCTGTGCTTGAGATCTCTGACGGCTGCCTCTGCACTCAAGCTTGCTCCCTTTCTTGGAGCAACTTGGAGAGTTCTTACCACTGATAGGGAACGGGTTACCCTTAATAGGGCTGCTTTCGGGTGGGGGTGGGAACTGGCAGAGAAGAGGAGAGAGGAGGAAGAAGGGTAGGAAGTTGGGGGTGGGCGAAAGGAGGGACGCAGTCATGGCTACTCTTTTCTCAAATGGTGGAAGGCAACATCTTTTTGTTTTGTTTTTCGAAACAGGGTTTCTCTGTGGTTTTGGTTCCTGTCCTGGAACTAGCTCTTGTAGACCAGGCTGGTCTTGAACTCACAGAGATCTGCCTGCCTCTGCCTCCCAAGTGCTGGGATTAAAGGCGTGTGCCACCACCGCCCGGCAGAAGGCAACATCTTTAAATAGTTCCTGCTCTAGCAGTCTAATGAGAAAAGTAGAAACCTTTCTGGACGTCTAAGACCAAAAGAGTTCAGCACAGAGACCTGATCGTGCCTGTGATGGGAGATCACGAAACTAGCAAGAGACCCCCAGGACACCCAGAGATGAGCCACAAGCTGAAGCCACAAATGGGAGGAACAGAGGTAGAAGTGAAGCCCGCGTTCATAGTGACAGTAACTCAGCAGGTGACCCTTGAGGCAGGAAGATAGGGACAGTGAGGCTTCTGGGACAAAATCTGTTCTTGAAAGACTTCCAGCTTCTCCTGGTACACCCCCAGCTAGGAGCCTCCATGTGTGAAGAATCCTGGGCCTACCAGGAGGTACCTGTGTCCAGGGCCTCTGTATTGGTTCTGTCCAGAAAGGCTAGGTTTTGTCTCTAGAGGACCGTAAGGGCCTGTGGCTCTCTCTGGAAGTGCAAAGCTTGAGTCTGAGAGCCAAAGAAGGCAGGGGCAGATGTCTGAAGGAAGAGGCATGTGGCTTGAATATATAAGATAGGGCTATGTATGCATAAATTGTCATAAGCAACAAGCGGCTGGCAGGCCAACGGCCAGGCCTCAGCAGAGAACTGGACAGCGAGGCAGAAGCAGGAGCCCGCCTGGTCTTGCTCACTGCCACCGTGTCTAGGTTTGAACTTTGGAGAGGCTGTGAATTCTGCTAGGAGAGAGACGAGGTAAGAGGAAAGTGTGTGTTTGACAACAGGCAAATTTACTGTCCAATCAGGTTGGGACGTGTGCAGTACAAGAGCCCCCGGCTGACTTGCAGGCTGTAAACGCTAGAGGCACGCCTAGGGAAGGGGAAAGCACCTCTGTGCTCCGGGGGGCCACCTGGGAAGGCTGTGGGCTCCGACCGACCGCCCTGCCAAAGCTGTACACTGGGTCATGTATGCCCAGTCACAATCTACTTCCTGAAGCAATACGCTTAAGCTATTAGCCAAGCCGCATTACATTAATACAGCTTCTGCATGATTATTTCCGGTCTAGGTGGCTGGGAAACGAACAAGCAGCCTCCGGCTACGTGCCCCCATTCCCAAAACAAGTGGGTGCGGCGAGAGGACCTTGGTTGGTTAGGTCGGGGTCCTTGAGCTGGCGAATGATGTTTCAGTATCCTGCCGGGCTCAAAGTAAAACGGTAGCAGGTATGTCCAGAGCATGGGGCGCAGGGGTGGTCTCAAGGTGCTCACAAAGCAAAGGGATGCTCTCCCCCAAAAGGAGCAGAGCCCTGCAGACCGCTTGGTCTCAGCCTTGGGGTCTTCAGAGCCAGAATCAAAGCAAACGCACAGGGCTTTAAGCAGCGGAGTATGTAGCAGTAAGAGAGTGGGATTCGGGGAACTCGTTTGGCCATGACACTACAGCCCGCCAATGGTTGCTTCATAAGGAAAGGACAGTGATGAGCGGGAAATCAGTACGCTGCACCAGTGAGGCCAGAGTGAAGAGGCAGAACATGGGCACGCAGGAATAAAGTCCTCGCCAGCAACTGAATCAGCTGGTACCTTGGTCCCGGGGTCCTCAACGGTTAGGGCTGTGAGAAACGAATTTATCCAAGCCACACCAACTGCGGTAGACCATGCCAATATTTGGAACTAAGACACTTGAAGACCCTGTATAGTGCCGTGGAGACAAAGAGCAAAAGGCCTGAAACGAGGAGAGACCTTATGGTCTGAACCGTGACATGCAGAAGACCCGAAGGCTCGCATCCCCGCTTCAAGAAGCTAAGAAGCAAAGCTGAGAGGAAGAATTCCCCCCTGAGTGTAATTTCTGCAAGCAGAAATTAACCAAGTCCAAAATGCTGGGGAGAAAATAGGCAAAGTCAGGAAGTCTCCAAGGGCATGATTTATTCAGGGACAGCTTGGAGTAAGGAACATATCGGGACAGAGGCAAGATCAAATGAAAAGCTAGCTAAGGGGTGGGTTCTGAAATCTCTTACTTGCCTCCTCATGGAGGCCTGTGGGGTGAAAAGAGTTTGAAGAGTGTGTGATACCTTGGGGTTGGATTTTTCTACCGTTGGCTACCGTGTGATACTGAACCAATTTTTTAATTTGAATTTCATATCAATAAAATACAAACTGAAGCTGGGCTCATACTTCAGTGTTAGACATTCCCAAAATGGATGAGGTCCTAGGTTTGAACCCCAACACCATAAAAGGAAGAGAGAGAAAAAGAGAGGGAGTAGGAGAGGGCAAGGGAGAGGGAGAGAACCAATGAACATGGAGATATGTTTCATACGTTTTCCCTCCTATCAGCAGAGAAAATGCAGCCGAGCAAAGAGATTGCCTATCCCCCCCCTCCCCGCCAGCCCATACACTCAGTTAGCAAACACATGTCTGAGTGGAAGCAATCAATCCTGGCAAAGATGTGGAGAAGCAGGTACTTCCCAACATTATTGGGGTGCTGTGCTATTGTTTGAGCAGGAAAATGTCCCTCCCCTTTGTGTCCAGATGCCAGTACAGCACTGTGTTGGGAGGAAGTGGAAAGTTTAGGTTGTCGGGCATCTCTGGAGAAGGCAGGACAGTGGCCCTGAAGATGACACCTAGTCCCTGGTCTCCTGCTCACTCTCTTCTCTCTCTCTCTCTCTCTCTCTCTCTCTCTCTCTCTCTCTCTCTCTCTGCATCCCGAGTATTCTCGGCTACACATTCCCAACACTGTGAAGTTCTGTCTTATCACGGGGGCAGAATTGACTGAGCCAAGGACTATGGTCTGAAATCTCTGAAATCATGAGCCAAACCAATCTTCTATCTCTCCAACTGCTTAGGACAGGAGCGTTGTCACCGTGGCGAGGCCCAACCTATCCATGTCACATTAATACAACTTGCTAGGGTAAAGGTCTAAATATTTTACCTATTCCCCTGCTTGTCTACTCCTTACACAGTTTCCTCTGGGAGCATGAACTCCCACAGTGCTTGGCTACTATACAGGACTCTAGTACGTTTATGTTCCTTGCTGCCTTCCCCTGGGGATTTTGTGAAAAATTCCTAGAAACGTCTTTTATTGCTTTAAGGAAGAGAAGGCTTGACAATTTTGAGCTGATGGCGGACAGAAAGAGCTTCACCATGGGAGAAAGAGGGTGACAGCCACAGGCCTCCTTCTGTTGCTCTTCCTAGGGCCATGGAAGGATGAACACACAGCGTGGAGGTTTCGGGGTGCTCCCGTTTTGTGACTTAAAAGAAGGGTGGATCAACTGTGCTCAGGTGAAAATGAGAATCCAAAGGAGGAGCAGGGATGAGGAAGGGGTACCAGAGGAGAAGGAGGGATTGGAGGAAGAGGAAGGGAAGAGAAAACATAGAGGAGGCTGTAGTTGGGGGTTGCTTGTTGGTTTCCAGCCGCTTAGCCCTGAAATAATCACACAGAGACTGTATTAATTAAATCACTACTTGGGCTATTAGCTCTAGCTTCTTATTGGCTAACGCTTACATATTAATTTAACCCATTTCTGTTAATCTGTGTATTGCCACGTGGTTGTGGCTTACTGGCTAAAGTTCTGGTTTCTGTCTCCACCAGGGCTCCTAGGTGTCTCTCTGACTCTGCCTCTTTTCTCCCAGCATTCTGCTTAGTTCCACCCCACTCCCCACCCTCCACCCACCCCCTACCCACCCTCCCCTCCTTCCAGCCCTACCTCCCACCTCCCTTCTCTCCCACATCCTCTCCTTCTTTACTTCCATTCACAACAATGGGCAGACCTCCAGGGCTATCAGCTGCACATGGCCTAACAAGTTATAATGAGACTGGGCATGAACCCTCATGTCAAGGCTGGACAAGTCAACCCAGGAGGAGGAAAAGGGTCCCAAGAGCAGGCAAAAGACAGACTCATCATATTAATGCACTTCCAAGTAAAGAAAATGTCCCAGTGTGCCCATCTTTCAGCCACTTTCTTATGCCTGTTAAAGACACTACTTTCTGAGTAGCAGCCACCTTAACTCTGGAAGGCAGCACGAGCTCCTATTACATTGTATCAAAGCACTGGTCAATCAGGAGCTAAACTTTCTGTTATTCAAGCTTTACTTTTTTACTAAATGTTTAAGAAGAGGTGTTCCAACAAAAGGTGAGTGTTTGCTAAAACCACAAACATTTGCACACATATTCTCGGCAAATGCACGCTCGTTACAAGAACTTTTTCAAAGAATGCCTGATGTAACAATATGTTGATTCACTGCTGAACATTTTCTTCATTCTATCCAAAAGGGAAAAGAGTGTGGGAGCATTCATTTAGATCTTTTAAAATAATAACAGAATCAAAATAATTCTTCTCCAGGAAGCAGAAAGCTCTGTGTAGCGCTGTGCATTTCTTTTAGAAATGAGTTTTTTTCTATTATTTTAAATTTTTGCGTGTGCATACATGTGTGCGCATGTGTGTTGTGTGTGTTGTGTGTGGTGTGGTGTTGTGTGGTGTTGTGTGGTGTGGTGTGTGTGTAGTGTGGTGTGTGTGTGGTGTGGTGTATGTGTGTGTGTGGTGTGTTGTGTGTGTGAGTGTGTGTATGTGGTGTGTGTGTGTGGTGTGTGTGTGTGTGGTGTGTGTGTGTGGTGTGTGTGTGTGGTGTGGTGTGTGTGTATGTGTGTGTGGGAGTGTACACATGAGTTCAGGGGCATGAAGAGGCCAGTGATATCAGATACCCTGAAGCCGGAGTTCCAGGGAGTTCTGAGCTACCCATGGGAGCTAGGACTCGAACTCTGGGTTTTCTGCAAGAACACTGCACACTCTTTAACTGCTGAGCTGTCTCCCCAGCCCTGTATTTCTTATGCTGCTTGAGTGACATCCTCATCACCAAAGGCTTCTTATTTTTTTTTATTTTATTTGTTCTCACTATCACTGGCACATGTGTGCACATACGCCTCTGCTTGCACATGCGTGCCAACATGTGGAGGTCAGAGGACATCCTTCAGGAGTTCTCTCCTCCTTCTGCCTGTCTCAGAGATCAAACTCAGACCAGCAAGCTTGCATGTCAGGCTCCCTGACCACTGAACCATCTTGCCAGCCTACCAAATGCTGTGCTTGGCTCTCAGGCCCCTTTGACTTGAAGGGGCACCCAGATAAATACATGGACATATAGGTAAACATCCTCATGATTTGGATCGGGTCCTCCAGTAAAGCAATTTTAGAAAGTTCCTTAAGTGACAGCGAGGGTGACATTAGGTCATGGGTGACATTGAAGGCCCATGGAGTGGGAACTCAAAACCCAAAGCCCTGAAAATAGGGCTGTTAAATATTACACGCACAGCCACGCCTTGCTAAACTCATTTTTCAGGACAGAAAAGCAGATTGTGGAATTATTCACGCCAAAGTAAATCCTCGCTTAATTTAATCGTCAAACTAGGTTTCCTAATATGGATATTTTCTTAGGCTTCAATTTGTTACATAGCTAACTTATTTTCTAATAGACTATGTTGGTAATAAGAAAATGAATTACATGCTCTTGGCAGAGAGATGACAAGCTAGATCTGAATTTATCCCACACAAACTTGGTACCCCCTTTTAAATTCAATAAGCTCAGATCCCTCTACAATATATCAGATCTGGAAGCCAGTTAAAAACAGATGGCAATCCTCCGCACCCCACTGCTCAGCAGAGACCGAAGGCCACACTAGACTTTTATCAGGAACTTTCTGGGGCATTATCAAAAGAACACATGGTCCAGTCCGGCTCATTCCGAGTTCAGGCGGCTGGGCTTCCTATTTTGGGGTCTTCTAAAAGCAAGCTTCCAGTTGGCTGAGCAAGGCAGAAGCAGACAGCAAATTTAGTGTAGGGCTCCTCCCAGGAGGGGGCAGTGGCACTCCCTAGGCCAGCCCACGCATCCCAGAGGCCCTGTGTGCTGAACTAGAAAAAACAGTGGAAATCAGGCGCCTGGTGCTTGCAGAACTCTGGTCTGCTCTTACCCACCACCTCCAGACTCAAAGCAGGAGAAACAGGGGAAAAGCCAACCGCCACCGTGTCACCAGGTTTCCCATCACAGCGGGACCCACCAAAAATAATAAGACCCGTCTATGATAGGAAACCGAATTATTAAGAGCGTTAAACGCTGAAAGATTGCAGCCCCGTCGTCGCGCGGGCTGAGTGTCGCTCGTCTCACTTGTCAAACACGAGTTCATTTTTGACACTGATTTCTTAAATTTCCGCTGACTTGGCAATCCGCAGCCACTTCGCACAAGCTCGGTAATATCTTAAAGACTTCGCAGCTAAGCTTTGGGGGTTTAATTCAGCTCACTGACCTGTTTAAGAGACTAACGGAAATTTGTATCAATTTTCAGCGAAAGGCCGAAGAAGGCCCCTCTCGCTCCGAAAAGACTCTTTGTATCAACGCCATGAATCAAATGGTTTGTCTAAGTGGTTATTCCGTACCACCAGTGAGGGCGCAGCAATGCTGCCGTGAATCACATTTAATAACTTGTGGTTAGCTGTCATGAACACTTAATTTGATGTTGAACACAAACCCTGCAGGGCCGGAGGGGGCTGGGGAACAGGGAGTGGGGGGCAGGGTTAAGATTCACTTGGGGTCGGTCTCTTGGCTTTTTCTCCTCCCTCGCTGCCCGTCACGTTTCTGTCTGCACTTGGTTTTGCTTCGTCCCTTCAGCTGGGCTGCAGAAGCACTTGAATTCTTGGCGTCTATTGTCCCTTGGAGTTTTCCTGGGTCCTGCCCTCGTCAGGAAGGCTCCCCCAAGTACCACAAGAACATTGCAGCCCTTTTGCAGTGTGCTGGTGGCGGAGAGCGTCAGGCTGGCTAGAAGAATTCCAAGTGTCCAGGGAACCCGCAGAAGATTTCTTGCCGCTTTTTAGCTGTCTGGCATGCAGCAGAAACCCCTCTTGTGTCAACTGCTAAACACTGCTGTCCCTGTGTCCTGGATGGAATGCGCCAAAACTCTGCGAGACCACAGCCCCACATGTCAGCCATGTGTGCTGGCGGCAGCCGGCTCCAGCCGCCTCAGACGTTTTAATTCGTCACTCGGGAAAGCAGATGTGTCAGGCAGTTGGAGTACTTGGGAGGTGACCACAGCAAACTCCCTGAGGGGCTTATCCCCCCCCCCCCCCACCTCTGATGAGCCTCTTCCAGGCAGACCTAGAACGGAGGGAGCAAAGCGGGAGGGGAGCCATCCTCGCCGGGGACACACAGACAGAGGAAGGCCAGGTCCCTGCCTGGGATTGGGACAAAGACAGAAGGCTGAGGCCCTGTAGTCTGTAGTCACCTGCCCAGCACTGTGCAGGCCCCTGTATTTCATAATCCAAATCCCCAAAGCCCTTTCCGAAAGTACCAATAACCCCCTTCTTCTCTCACGAGTCTCAGAGAGTTCCTTAGGTCGCTCTGAGGATCTGTTAAGTGGCCTTCAAATTCTACTTTGCATTAACACAGGCCCCCCCAAATATGCCCTGATCATCACAGTTTAGTTTATACTCAGGACATCTGCTTCTGAGGGAAATGGAATTTGACATTAAAAAAAGGAAGAAGAAGAAGATCCTGTTTTCACAGGCAAAGGAGCCAATAAATGTGTTTTCAGGTACCATCCACATATTTCGAATCAAAGCAAGCTCTAATATATTCAATAAACGCTAATTAAGTTGTAACACCTCTGAAAGCAATAAACACTCCCTCAGCATTCCAAGAAACTGAGAGACCTTTTCTGACTCCCCGCAGACACCTTTTCCTCTGGCCAGCTCCTCCACCCACCGCAGAAACTGTATCACTGCTCAGAGCCACCGGCAAAAGAGAGCCCGAGCCAGATTATTACCTCTGGCACGATGGCTGTGGAAAGTGGATATTTCTGTTTGACATATTTTTATTTGACTGTATCTATAAAATAAGAGAAAAAGGTATCAAAAAAAAAAAAAACCCCCAAGCTCATGAGATAAAAGCAACAAGGATAATAAAGCCACCTGATAGACTGCACTCAGCAGATTTGTTTTCCATAAAGTAAAAATGCATGGGTTTGGAAGTTTCGTGCCATAAAGATTAGCAGGTCCGTTCAAATAACAGTTATGGCACCAAGTTCACTAGTTTATAGAACTAGCTTACTAGTTCCACAGTGAATAACAGACACAAACTTGAATAAGAAAAATAAAACCAATATAATATACAAAATCTGGAAGAGCCACTTCAACAGGATCACTGAGGCTGGGGCGAAGCAAAGGATTTAGGGCTAGAAACATCTTCAATTATTTAAGTATTTCATTTAAGGGGAAGTGAATTAAGTTCACGTTCATTATTTAATTGATTTTTTTTTCCATAAAAAGGAAACTGAGGCATGAAAGAACTTTGGGAACTGGCCTGAAGCCCTGAAACCCTGGTTGATAACAGACCAAACATGAGAATTAGCTGCACATTTAAGACTGTTTCCTCGGCTGCTTCCTCCACCAATGTCCGCAAGAATGATAATCTCTTACGGCAGTTTGATGGGGGCAGGCCTCGAGGACAAACTCAGGTGAAAAGCCCTAAGCCAACAGACAGCAGAAGAGAGGCAGAGGGATCCGAACCGCCTCACCCCAGAAGCGTTCCTTGAGAAGTGATTTCATTACACTGTTTCAATTCCCAGAGCATTCTGGGTAGCCTGAAAATATGCAGATAAACACAGAAGAAGGCGCTCAAATGGCTTCCTTCGTTACTCACTTTGCAACCAAGATTCTCTCGAAAGAATTCTCTCAAGCCTTCTTTTCCAAGCAGTGGGACTAGTCCTGGGTCTAGGCCCTGTGACTATAGAGCCCAGGAATCCAGGACGGGGTAGCTCGGTGAAGCCCTCCGGATGCTGAGTTTGGCGTCTTTGCACCTGGCCTCAACAAGAAGTCAGGAAGCCCATCGTTGGCCACTGCTATGTACACGCTAAACTCACTAGATTCCGAGGTGTTCATCCAGGCTCGCCTTCCTACAGCTTACCTCACCTCTGAAGAGGGTGGGGGAGGGGGACCGGAAGAAGGGAGGAAAAACGGAGCGCGGTAACCTGAAGGACCCTTCCGGGACTGGTTAAAAACGCCGTTTTAGACATTTCACTCAACGGGCTTTCTGCATGCCACATCTCCATGGAAATCCTATCATCAAAGTCACCAGACACTATATTTGTTTTCTAATTACAGAGCCCGAGCTAACACTTTACTTTTTCTTCCCTATAATAACAACAACACTTTGTATTTATCTAGCGCCTTTCTTCCAACCAGCTCGAGCAGCGGCCCAGACATCAACTCTTGAACCCCAAGCCTCTGGTGATCAGTGGTGACTTTGAGTTTCCGCCTTTTGAGGGTGGAGATACAAGGCCGAGAGTAGCCAAATCTTGACGGGGTGAAGGACAGGCTGATGGGGTAAGCTTGGCCTTGAAGTAATGGTACCTCTTATCCTATTCAGGGACAGGCAAACAGCCAGAGGCTGGTGCCCCCTCAGAATCTCCCCCAATGGTACAGACGATGTGTAAGGACAGCTCTGGAGTCAGGGGGACCAGTTAGGAACTGTCACAACATTTCCGGAACATTGGGTAGTAGCCAAGGTGGAGTAGGGTCAGGCGACATCAGCTGGGATCAGCAAGATTGTGCCACGCAGAGTAAGAAGCTAGGACCAGAGGGTGGGGATCGCATCAAGATTTCTGCTTCAGTGAGTCCAGTCAGTCCCAGTTACAGAACCTAGAGGAGCAGAAGCTCAAGGAAGGAGCCATTTCCAGAACTGGAAGGAACATCTTGCAATTTCCTTCAGTGTTATAGCGGCCTGGGCTGTAAGAAAAGACCAAGGTGAGTTCCTTCAAAGGCAGAATGGATGGATCTAGGCTCGGAGGGATCCAGGAGTAGAAGAGTCTGCCTGCTTCTGTAGGCATAGCCACTAGGGCCACATGGTCCCGCTGAGTGGAAAACAGTCACGTGTTGGAAGCAGAGAAGAGGAAAGCAGGTTTGGGAGGCTGAGGATAAGATGGCCAGATGAACCATTGCCTTAGGCACCTAGGTCATGTTGAAGTTCACGGGGGCAGATTGTCAAAGCCCCTTTTTCTAGCTGCTTTCAGCCAAATGGCATTTCCTTCTCTGGCCCACAAGGCCCCATGTGAGTCTTTGTTAAGGAACTTACTGATAAACTACCTATTACATCAAAAATACTGCATTCCTCACCCCAATTAAAAAATACAAATACAAATGGTTTTCCATCATGATGATTCTCAATTAGGCTTTAGTCATCTCCTCTTTTCTAAATATCTGTCTTTGATTGATTACCTATATTTGATGCTTAGAAGTGATTGACACTCGGGTGAGCCGTTCTGTATGTTTCTCTTCCCCGAATACCAAAGGAGAATTTTGCCAGTGTTCACCAAGCATTTTTCCTGGTTTCCTTGATTTCTCAAAGACGCGGAAAGAGGTGAATGGTGACATGACCTGTGACTGACTCCTGGTTCTGGGCTGTGCCATGCCTGGGACTGGAGAGGCTATGATCCCCGGAAGCGGCACGGGCTACTCTGAAAAGGGTCCCTTCTTGGTTTCTTCTCCAGGATGGCAAGACAAGGGAGTCAACACAGGAGTCCAATCTCCCCGTTCGCCTTCCTTCTTACGATGGGGCAACACAACAAGGAGAGAGGTTATGGGTGGATTGCCATGTTCACGATTGTACCTATCACGGTTTGGGATTACATATTCATTTGTGTCTTAATTTCTTAGTAGCTGTCTCCTGCATTAGAACAAAGGATTCACGAGGAAAGGACCATGTTTCTTATTCTCTCGTCTCTAGGCAATCCTTGTTGTTGAATAAGTAAGTCCCTATTTTAAAAATCGCTCTGAAATCTTTTCTCTAACATCAAGCTCATAGGCCTGAATTACAACACAGCAGCTTCCTTGTATAAAACATCCATCGCCACCTAAAGGAAGCCCCAGCCCGACTCTCCGGCAAGGCTGGGCTATGTTGTTGTCCCACTTGGGGGAGATCTTGCTGCCACAAGTGAACCAGACCTAAATGCTCACCAAAAGAGGAGTAGTGGAGAACAGTCAGCAAGCTTTCGCTGCAGGGGCCCTGACAGTGACCGTTCTAATGATACAAGCTATATGACTGCCATCACAAGGTCCAACTCTGCTGGTCATTCCTGAGAGTAGCCGTGGATAATGACGCGAACAAACAAGAGTGATTGTTCCAATAAAACTTTATGGAAATACCCAGTGCCTGTAATTCGCCAGCCCCTGAGGTAGAAGAGTAACAGAATACAAAGAGCCCGTGCCTGTCCACAAACTATGGCTGCCCTGCTTTATGAACCTGAAACTGTTAGGTAAGGCAAGGCAACAGCGTGCTCACCGATTTCAAACTGGACTTACCTGTGGAATCCGTCAATTAGAACCTTACCCGCCAAGGGATTTCTGCCCGTTTTGACCCCCCTCATGGAACAATCTCAGTTGGAGGCTGATGCCTAGGAGGAGCTCCGTCAATGTGCTTTGAGGCAGAGGAGATACTAGGCTGTCAGCAAGCCCACCTGTTCTTGTCATTCATCCTACAAGGACGTGTGACCTGCACGCTGTGCCCTAGGTACTGTGCTGGACACTGGGCTCCAGTGGGTGAGCAGAAGAATCTAAGTCATATGTGGTTAGTGATCTGGTCTGGCCAGCTGCATTTTACATGGGCGATCCCTGGCCTTCCTGCTTTGAAAGGTCCTGGGTCTGCACAAACGTCAGTTTTCCTCTGCAGGCATTACGAATAAAAATTATAGATGGGCCTTCCAATAGAAACATGGCCCACTGTGGGGGGAAAGTAACACATACATGTCCGTATCATCATCATCATCATCATCATCATCATCATCATCATCATCATCAACACTGTAGGGTTCATCTCTCCGAGTCCTTTACCCACCTCAGTGAGCTAGTTCACACCCAATTGGAGAGATGCTTAAGCAAATCTGGGAAGACTACCTGTGTGAAAGAGCCTGCTGGGGACCAAGGTCCACTGTCTGGGTCACAGAGTGCGGGATGGCACTCATTTCTTTCTGCACATCAAATGTGAACCTAGGGCCTGCTCCTGATGGAGGGACCGCAGCATCACAGACACGGACGGTCCAGGGGGACCACAGAAGAACAGTCATGTCTTGATCCTTAGCGGCAGCACAAACCTTGGGAAATCTAGATGTCTTTACACCTTGTAAACCCAAGTTATTCTTACCGCACCCCAGCTTTGACCTGACAGAATCAGTTGCCATTGTCCTAGGAGAAGGCTCCTCTTTTCAGGACAAGTCAGGTCATCTAATGTTTTAATGCATGTATTAATTTTCTATCACCTGTCATCATCTGATTATAGAAACACTCTCTGAGCCGTGGACTGAACTCTGAAGGGGTGGAACTAACAGAAGCCTCTAATCTTTAGTAGGGTTTCCAGTGGGCTATGACTTTGGAGATTTCTCTTGGTAACCATCCCTTGAGAGAATGAAGGAGGTAAGATTGGGCAGGGATGGAGGTTAAACCTGGGTGATGTTTCAATTGGTCAATCGATTTATAAAGGGATTTCTTGGTGGGTGAAGCTCCCCGGAATTGTCCTGTATTGGAACACTGGCCAAGTTCCTGGATGCAGACAGCTTCTTGGAGGGACTTTGCTTTTGAGGAAACACTCCCTCTGCTTGGCAGCTTCCCAAGGAAGGGATTCTGCTGGGCTGGAAATCGCCAGAGGGCAAAAAACGCTGGCAGTTGAGGGAATAAGAGGTTTGCCCCGGAAGAGGACATTATCTTGGCACAGTGTACCCACTGCGCATGTCCTTGCGCCACCCGGACTTCCTTCCTTCCTGTTTGGACAGCCCCTTTGGAAACAGCTCCTCTGGGATTCTGCTTTGTGTGTTTTGTGAATTTTTTGACCTGGCGTGTTAGTGGGGTGAACAACAGTCCCTGTCCCATCTGGTCCTGAGGCTGCAGCTGTTTTTCACCCTTACCCAGCTACACAGACCCGGCTTCACTAAGCCTGGCTGTCCCTTTATTAACCAAAGTGTCACTGGATATGGCCTGCCGTGGGGGCAAAGATACAGACTGGGCGAGGAAGCACCTCTTAGACTCTTCGGCTATGAGATCACAACAGGAGCTAATGATAACTCTTGCATGTGAGACCAATCCATCCCCAACAGGCAAACAACCTACAGCAACCATTGGGAAAAAAATCCCAATACAGAGGTCTACCTACCCACGGGACGGGAAGACGTTTGCGGGGTACACCTCATGGCTACGTTTTCTAATGCCCTTCTGAAATTTTAATGACTTCATGAGTACAGAAAGCGTAAGACGTCTTTAACAATTTGTAAAGCCAAGTTATTCTCCTACATCACGCTTTTGACTTAGAAGAAGCAGCTGCCACAGGCTCTAGGAGAAGGCCTCTTTTAAAGCCAAGCCAGACTACTCAACGTTTGAGTTTATCTGCTGGCTTCCTGGTAAGCCAGCATCATCTGACTCCAAAACTCCACATTCTTAGTGGTTTACATTTTTAAAAAAAATCTCTAATTGAGCTTGATATGAAAGGTTCATATTTGATATTATGGGGGGTATACAGGAAGTATGCAATTTTTTCTCACTGACCACTTAGGAACATCTGAGGAGTGAAATGCAAGTATCACAGGAAAACGTTGAAACAAAACCATAAGCTTAATATTTTTTTAAGACTCAAGTGATTGAACATGACACCAAGCTCTAGTTAACATGCTACATGGTTGTGGAGATATTAGGATTTAAACAGATGTCAGCATTTTTTTTTAAGCCAAGCGGAAATTGGATTCTACAGATGTTGAGGAGTAGGGAGTTCAAAGCGGTTGGGTGTTGTATTAAAGTATGCATTTGAGCGGGGGGAGGAAAAGGAGTCGTCTTAGTAGTTCCTGCTGGATGTGCTTCGGGAGACGAGGATGACTTTCAAGCCATCAGGCAAAAATCTCTTGACCGTTTTCTAACTCTGCTGCTTTCTCTTCCTGCCCTGACTTCCGGGTTTGCAGGAGTCTGCGCAGTGACGCAGCACGCCTGCGCTCCGGATCTGCGCTGCTTTATCCTAGCGGCCTTCATTCCGCCTTTGCGGTCTTCGCAGCCACTGTGTATGATGTCATAACCATCATCTCCTTGCAGATTTTCAGCACCTTCTCCACACATCTGGACCTCTTTAGAAAGTATCATCTCATGCATGGACTTAATGAAGATGTTTTGCCAATAAAGAAAGGAATTGTAAGGTCGTGAGAAAGTGAATATCCATGTTTTACCTCTTCTTACCAACTCCTTTAATTATATTGCTCAGTTTTTAAAAAGCACATTTTACATAAGCAGGCAGAAATCTGTAGGTGTTTTTTTTGTTTGTTTGTTTGTTTGTTTGTTTTGAGACAAGGTTTCTCTGTGGCTTTGGAGCCTGTCCTGGAACTCGCTCTTGTAGACCAGGCTGGCCTCGAGCTCACAGAGATCTGCCTGCCTCTGCCTCCCGGGTGCTGGGATTAAAGGCGTGCGCCACCACCGCCGGGCCCAGAAATCTGTAGTTTAAAATGGAAACATATAAATACATCCTCCTCTATAAAGTCATCACTTCATGTTGGTACTTTGGTTTCTGTGTGGATGTGTCTGTACCTGTCTGTGTGTGTGTGTGCATGTGTGTTATCCGTGTGCACACGCTTGTGGAAAACAGAGGTTGTTGTTGGGTGTCGTACTCGGTCATTCTTAGTTTATGTGAACGCATATCTCAGTGGGCCTGGAGTTTACCAGTGAGTGGGTTAGCCGGACAGGAAGCACCAGAGAGAGATCCTCTTGTCTCTGCCTGCCCAGTGCTGAGGTTATAGGAACATGCTATACATGTTTCATACATGGGTCAGGATCAGACTTAGGTGCTCCTGCTTGTACAGCAAGCTCTTACTGACTGAACCATCTCCCCAGCCCCCTGTTTTAGTTTTTCAAGCGTAACATCCTTCCTACATGTTTGCAACAGTGGCTCAGTTTAAGAAACTACTTCTGGATATCCATCTATACCACTCCTAGCTCCACGGGGCTGTTTCAGAAGAAATGTGACCAGAAAGAGGAGAGTCATAAGACCAGACAAGACAGAAAGAATCTCCCGGGAAGCCTCAGGAACTACGGGCAGAAGGCACCACTCTGCACAAGGCTTGGTACCCGGGGCGCTCCTGGGCACCCAGGACATACCTCTGGGAAAATGTCAACCAGTTGGTCTCAATATACAGAAGGAGATTCTCAAGGCTCTCGGGGCTTCAGTAATAAAAACCTCAATAAAAAACAGCGTTGAAACGATCGTGGATCCCATTGCCTCATTGCTAAGCTCTGCGGCCCACCAGCGGTCCCATCCACCTTCAGGTCAGAACCGGCTCCGGCGATCTAACCCCCTTACAAGCCTCTCCTCCCTAGGCTGGGCAGAGCCCAAACGTGAAAATACTCTGAGAGCTGGCTCGGCGCTACTTGCTAAGTGGCACATATCTGTTTTATATGTGAATCTCTTACGGCTGGTTTCGCCTTTCTATTAAACCTAGTTTGAAAGCATCGCCTAAAGCCATTCCTGCCTCTGGCTTCTTCCTCTTTGCTCCCTCGCTCTTTGAGCTCCGAATCAGAGCACATCAATCGCCGCTCCGAATGCTTTGATGCCTCTTTGGCAGTGACTTCAGTCTCTGCTGCATTTACCACAGGGCTGTAGTGACTGTCTCATGTGGAGAGGCATATTTGTGGTTGATAAAAATACTAGTTCCAAGGCAGGGAGAGTGAACTGATTATATTGGGCATTCTTATGAATGTCACTTTTCCTTAAAGACAAAAAGAGAACAATTTTGGTTTCTTCATCCAGGCCACATAGACGCTGATTTTTAATTATCATCAGACACTATTAAGGGAAATCCAAGCTAAACGAGGGGGAAATTATAACTATGGTTTGCTGCGTAGGGTAGGGGTCAGGGTAGGAGGAGGTTAGCAGGCACCTTCAAGCTCTTAGATGTGTGCAGTACTTGATTATGTATACAGTTGCTCAGAAGGTATTTCACTCGGCGTAATTACATACAGAATAAGGCACGGAACAATGCTCTCCCATAGTCTGTATTCAGAGACATGGAAATCCCACTCCCCTTTACCTACAAACAGTTGGATTGATTTGATAATCGCATCCCCTTTTTAACGCAAAGAGAGATGAACAACTTTGCCCTTGTAACTCTCTATCATCCTTCTCTACCGTCCTTCCACTGCCTTGCCCACTGAGCTGGGTGGGAGTGGGCTCTTGCCCCGCTAACCTACGCAGAGAGACAACGCAGTAGAAGTTATGTGCAGGGACTCAAAAGCAGGGAACAGACTTTCAAATCAAGGCTTCCCTACCTTCATTGGTAGTCTGTGCTGCTGGGAAGGCAGTCTGTCTTAAACTCAGTTGAGAAAATGCCCCCATACGCTTGGGCAAGTCTGTAGTAAGTTTTGTTAATTAGTGATTATTGGGGGAGGCACCATCCACAATGAACTGGGGCACCCCTGGGCTGGTGGTTCTGGGAACGATAAGAAAGCAGGTTGACCAAGCCATGAAAAGGCAAGTCAGCAAGCAGCAGCAACCCTTTATAACCTCTGCTTCGGTTCCTGCCTCCAGGTTCCTTTCATGAATTCCTGCTCAGATGTACTTGGATGATGGGCTATGAGCGGCAAGTTAAACCAAAACCTTTCCTCCCCAAGTTCTTCTGGTTATGGTGTTTCATCACCGCAACAGAGACCCCGGCTATGGCAGAAGCTGGTGCCAAAAGTACGGCGTTGCCATGGCAGACCTAGCTGTGTGTTGGGAGGGTGTAGTGTGTTGGAAAAGTTGTCAAATATTTAGAGCTCAGTGGAATATTCTGTGGGAGACTGGAGCCGTGCATATGGTGGAGACCTGGCTTGTGAATTTTCAGAGGGAAGCTAGTCCCTTAAAGACTCTCCAGAGGCCGTTGGTATGGTACTTTGTGTTAGCAACCAGTGATGTCTGGTTAGCTGGAGTTGAAGAATTGCTACCATTAAGAAGAGAATAGCATCAAGGAGACAGAACCCCCAGGGATAAGCTTCTTCAGGGTCGGCACATGGAGGTTGTAATCCAGAGGGTCTGAGTCTAGACCTTGCACTGGAAGCTGAGCTTGGTAGCAAGAGTCGTCCAGGTGGTACTGATTACGAAGGCTTCAGAGGTCATAGAGAAGAGCTGAGGCTTGGCACCATGCCAGGAGACGCTGCTGGGAAGGTGCGTTGAGGGTCCAGGATGGGAGTCATGGGGGGGGGACGTTAAGGCTTGCCACCACTCAAAAGGGTGATAATTTCTAAAGAGATCCCAGGGGAAGGTGTTGGTGAAAGTGCCACTCAGTTGCCATGGAGACCTGAGCATTTTGGAGATACCTATGCTATGGAGAGACCTCCAAGGACAGCAGCAGCTTCGGAGTGGAGCTGGCCTGAACCCAGGGGCAAGCTCTGTGTGCTGTGGAGGGCTTTCCACACCCTTTGGAGGAGGCAGGAAGACGGCGAAGGCATCCCAGAAGTCTACCACTGACCCTTAAACCGTCGGAATTTGCTTTGGTTTCATTGTGACTCTGCCACGGCTCTTCCCTCTTAGAGCAGGAAAGCATTTAGCTTATTTTTCACTTAAGGGAGCCCACAGTTAAAAGACTTTGAACTTTTAAAGAGACTTTGGAGTTTTCGAGAAAATAATGGTTGTGGTAAAGAAACTATGAATATTTTAAAGAGACTGAACTTTTAAAGCGCTTGAATTTGTAAAGACCATGGGACTTCCGAAGCAATCATGATATTTATATTATTATGAGATCTTGGGGATGATGAAGAAGAAGTCTATGGTTTAACAGTAATATGTTTGTGTATCAAGTTGGCAAAGCATCAAGTGTGCTGGTTGGTTTTACGTCACCTTGACATAGCAAGAGTCATTTTGGAAGGGGGAACCTTAAATGAGGAAACACCCTTACAAGATCAGCCTGTGGGCAAGTCTACAGCTGTAGGGCAGTTTCTTAAATAGCAATTGATGGTGGAGAGCCCAGTCAATGGTGGGCGGTGCTGTCCCTGGGCTGGTGGTCCTGGGTTCTATAAGAAAGCAGGCTGAGCAAGCCATGAGGAGAAAGCCAGGGGGAGCAAGTCAGTAAGCAGCATTCCTCTGTGGCCTAGGTAGCAGTTCCTGCCTCCAGGTTCCCACGCTGAGTTCCTGCTGACTTCCCCAGATGATGGACTATGAGCTGAAAGATGAAATTAGCCTTTTTCTTTCCAAGTTGCTTTTGGTCATCATGTGTTAAGACAGAGACATTCACCCTGACTGAGGCAGTTTCCTCACCTATGAAATGGGTATGAATGTTATCTGTCTCGTATGATTATTGGGAGGAACAAATGCATTATGGGGCATGAAGTATACAGTAAATAAAAAAATGTTAGTTATCATTATTACCAGGACCATAAAAACCTTTAGTAGAATCGTGGCGGCAGGCCCATGGGTGATTTAGGATGTCCCACATGAGAAATCGCTGGATAAATGGTAGGAAAATCTTTAGAGATAGATTATCCTGGGAAGAGTGTCTGCTGCTTCTGAATGAGCCTTGTAATCCCAGACTATTCTAGAAAGACAAACTAAAAACCCCCAAACCTTAAGAAGAGGACCTGTTTGTTCTCTTAGCTCACTATATATATGAGCACCAACTAGACTGGAGGGCTAGGAGGAGGGCTCAGGTGGTAAAGTACCACACCACACAACACCGAGTGCAGTCCCAGAACCCATGACTGACACACAAGCAGACAAAGCTGGGATGGTGCACACAAGCACAAAATCCAAGTGTGTGAGAAGGCAGAGACAGGGAGTTCCTGGGACTCACTGGCCAGTCTTGTCCAATCAGTGAGCTCCAGGCCGGTGAGCAACCGTCTCTCAACAAAGTGCATGGAACCTGAGGCTTCTTTTGGGTCCACATTTACAAGCACCCCATAAGCACACACACGCGCACATACACACACAAACACACACAAAAACGCACATGCACACGCAAAGCACATACACACACACACACACACACACACGCACGCACACTGGATTCAGGGTTTTATTGCCACAGAAGTTCTCCATACACACGAACTAGATTCAAGCTTTTATTTCCAAATCATTTTCCTTTCTTTTGAAATAGCTCCTCCTCAGCAAGTTCTACACAATGGAGATGGTGATGACGATGGTCAAGAAACACCTTTTTTTTTTTTTAAAGTGTAATAATTCTGTGTGAGTAGGGATAGCAGGAGAAGGGGAGGCCTGCCGAAGGACAGCATTTCAAGTCTCCTGGGAGCTGTGCTGTTTTCCTTTTTGGCTGACTTGCCGTTTTGTTAGTTTATTTAAACCTGTGCAGCAGCCTGACGTCTTCTGAGTCACCTGAAAGGAAGGTTGTCGATACGCCGCCCTGTAGACTTTTAGTGTCCAGGAACCCAGGGATGGGCCCGTGTGGTCTCTATGGTGATTAATCCCGAGTGATCCTCATGCACACCAACTGTGAGAACCTTTGAGGCAGAATCCACTGGAAGGAACGTGTTGATGTACTGCTGAGGTGTTAGCACAAGGAGGAAGGTTATATAAGTACTCACACTTTGGGTATTTCTTCACGGCTGGGAGCTTTCCCTTCTCCTGGGTTTCCTTTGCAAAGTCTTCTGAACTCTTTTTAAGAGAAGACTGAGTAACTGTTTGCTAAATGTGAGCTCTCTGCCGAGAAGCAGAGCGAGTGTGCTAGCGTTGGTGCCGGAGAATATGTATGTGGAGCCGGCGCACGTATACCGCAAGCCCTCATTTGCCATAATTTAGGGAAATAGATCTTGAAGTGGTACCCGGGACTCTTACAGCTAAGCTACTGTCTGGCTCTGTCGAGGGGGAGCACGCTGAGCCCAGAGGAGCCGTAAAACATCAGCTGAGCAGTGATGGAGTTTGGAGTCAAACAGAGTCCTGTTCTCCCGTGAAAACCTGCACATCTGGGGAGCCGGCATTGCTACAACCAAGACACGGCCAGACTCGCAGATGTGCCCCGTTTTCTGTTTCCTCTGTATTTTCCCAGGTTCACAGCCCAGTGACGAATGAGGACAGTATTGCGCTGATTTTTGCATAGCGGCCTTTGGAAGCGGCTCACAAATCCCTGTGGTGAGGGCGAGGCGGTGCGTCTGTCCGATCCATCGCTGGACACACTAAGCTCTCTGTTACCTGGCATGGAAGCAAAGAGAAGAAATCCCATTATTCCAAGTCAAGCTGCAAAAGAGAAAATATTGTCCCCTTAACCTCTTCCCAGTGGTTCCTACCCTTCTGTTTTTATGTATTCAGATAAATGAGTACATATGATTGATAATTACAAAATAATCCAAACATATCTAAAGTACCCAATCTCGGTTCTCCTGTTTTATGAGGTTCTCACCTGTAGTTGGAATTTTCTTTGGGCCACCAATCAGCTGCCAAATAAAGACATAGAGACTTATTATTAATTATGAATGTTTAGCCTTAACTTAGGCTCATCCCACTAGCTCTTTGAATTTAATTTAGCCTGCTTCTATTCATCTACATTTTATATCAGGGCTTTTTACCTTTCTTTCATTTTGTATATTCTACTTTCTTCCTTCTTCTGTGTTTGCCTGGTTGGCCCCTGTTGTCTCTCTGGCATCTCTTTTTACTTCCCCTGAACCTAAACCCCTCCTCCTACTTACTCCCCTGCCTGGAAGTCCTGCCTATGCCTCCTCTCTGGCTATTGGCTGTTCAACTTTCCTCAGACCAATCAGATGCCTTAGGTAGGCAAGGTAAAACAGCAACACATCTTTACATAGTTAAACAGACATTCCACATCATTCATCCTTTTTAGCTTTTGAAATGCTAGAAGGTTCTAAAAATACCTCAACCATAGAACAGGAGATAAGATTTTCATTGCTTGCTGGCTATGACAGGATTGCTTTACTACTGAACTCACAGCAGCTATGGCTGCCTGCACGGGACTTGAGCAAGATCAAGCCAGGCACCATTCTAGCATGGAGTGGGGATGGCCCACCCGCCCACACCCATAACTGATAAGAACCATGACTTCTGGGCAGAGTTGGTTTTCTTTAAGGCTGTGGCCCCTGGTGGGTTAACCACACCCCAGTGTATGGCCCCACACCCAGAGTCAGCACAGACTGGACGCAGAATTATGAACTAAGAAGGGTGCAGGAAGTTGGAGGACTGGTAGACCTCAGAGGAATTAGAGATGGAGAGATGGAAATGGGTATACTTAAAATGCATGAGATTCTCAATATTTTATAAAAAATCATATTAAAGTAATTGACAATTTTTTTCATACTGCAATGGGTGATTGCTTTATTGACTACTGTTTCATGTCAGTACCTACACATGTGTTCACACGCACACGTGTGTGCACGCACACACTTTCCTTCACCTTTTTTGGGTAACAGCTTGCTTTTGGGGGAGTTCATGTGATTCCACATGCAGTCACCTTGTGGGGCCTGACAACCCAGATGTTCCTTGTCCCCAGTGAGGGAATGCCTGCCCTGGCAAAGCCAATCAGGAATGCTCTCCTCAGTCCCCAGACTGTACAGAGTGCCGCCTACCACAAGAAAGCCTTTATCCCTTCTAGCATCTGTCTTGCAGGGGCTGCCTGTTACTTTCTGCTTCCTGGAGCCTCGGGGCTGACTCCATTTCCCAATATGCTTCTTTTCGTCTTGCCTTTGCTGCTTCAGCAGCTCTACCTCTTGCCCACGAATCTCTCAGACTTGGAGTTCCTCACTGTGATTTGCAATCAGAGGTGTCAATCAAAGTCTTTACCAATAGTGATTTGTAACCAGAGATGTCAATCAACATATTCACCAATTGTGATTTGTAATCAGAGGTGTCAATCAAAATCTTTACCAGTTGGCTTGCCCATGGCGAGGCACCAGTTCATGGCCCTCACTCAAAGGCATGGAGTCTAGTCATGGTTGGCTTTGTGCAAGCAAAGCATTTTTTCCTGTAGGTTACTTCTCAGTGTCTGTTTTAGAAATAGGGGCATTTTCATCCAGGTGAAGATTTATTTACACAGGGCTGTGTGATGGGACTAGAAGGTTGTGATCTAAGTGGGGAGCGGAAGGACCATCTTCATCTCCCAGTTCTGTCTCTTGCGAGTGCTTCAAACACAGAAGCTGCTCAACAAACATTTGTCAAGGGAATACATGTGTGAACATGGATGAGTCAGTGTGATCAAAGCAAGGCCTGTCACCACCACTCTTCTCTATGAAGCAGAGATAGCGAGGCTTCCTTTCTTAATGAAGCACAGAGCTCGGGGTAGTTGGAAAAATGTATCCGTATCATGATAAATGTTCAAAGAAATGTGTTTCTCCTAATACAAAAGAAAAAAAAAACATACTCTTCTACTGAACTTTTAGAAGGAGCAATGTACCGGAGGTTAAAAGCCCATAAGGTAAGATGAAGGATGAACCATGGGCCTGGGAAGTCAAAAGATTTCTCCCTGCTTTGAAAGACTGCATTGCAGAGACCTGGAAAACCATGACACGGCTTAAGTGTTTCAACTGGCCATTCTATTGTGACATCAGCAAAATCAGCAAAGCCACCTTACAGGGCCTCCCCCCTCTTACCAGAAAAGATTCAGAATAGAAAATTAGTTGACAGAGAACAAACTACAAAAAAAAAAAAAAAAAAAACCAATGCCTAGAAAAGAATCAACCAAGAGCTGGGTCCTCCCAAATAAACACACCTGGGAGAACTTACCCAGCGAAGAACTGGTGTTGGCAGTAAAAACCTTCGGTTCTTGTTATAGACAGCTGTGTTTTCCTCCACGCTGCTGCTCCCAAGCCTGTATAGTTGTCTACAGCAAGTAGAACAGAAGCGAACATGGTCTCTGCTTGGATCTCAGACTCCCCCAAATCCCTTTCTAAGGGACAACCGCAGTGCAGTTTCTTGAGCTTTTACAGCGTCAACAGGTGCGGTGAACTCTGTGGTGATACACCCGGTCACCGCATCAAGAGGTCTTCCTGATGCTAAGAACCCCTCAAAGCCTTTGCTTTGGAAAGACAGCCATGTCTGCCTCCACGTTTGGTACACACAAAATGGGTTGGGCTCCCCCGACCAATAGACTTTGCTAGTCTGATTTACACCTTGGAATGAAAGCCATAATTCCTGATGTCTGTGATATTTCTGAAGACTCCAACATGGATTAAAAAACTCAAATTCTTTTTAAAAAGCTTGTTCTTTGAGATGCAAAAAAGGGCAACACTGAAATTAATAAAGTGTCTTTTCCAAACTGCAGTGCTATGACAAATTTAGTGTTAAATTTAGAATCTTTATTTTCTTCATATTTGAAAGCAACTTACTGGTTAGAGTTCATTATTTTGTTAAGTGAGCAAGAAATAATAGGCGAAATTATAAAATGTTATCCATAGTCAAATAGCTCTCAGTTCAGAATTATGAACACCAACCTCGCAACTGTGTAAGAACTATAGGCAATATGGGATGAGGGATATTTTCATACGTTTTGTATCATTTGCACTGGAAGAGAGGCAGACTGAGATAGACCGTCCAGCGTCTATGGAGGGGGTTCAAACGCACCCCAGATAGTGCTGTTACTTAGAGCAAACTCAGAGTCTGAGCCCTTCCCCTCCCCGTTGGATACTTCTCCAGAGTCCGTCCACCAAGCAGGAGGGAACCCAGGGAGAGGGAGAAGACCGCGCTGGATTTGGACACAAACACTCAGGCTCACGTTGTAGGACATCCACCTCTTCTTGCAGGATTTAATATGCTGTCTCAGCTTGAGTCTCAAGCTCTGTCTGAGGTGACAGAAAGAGACAATAAATCAGGCTGCACAAGATGGAATGCTGCCAGTGGAAAGACTCAGCTGCAGCAATGTCCTGTGGTTTAGCGCAGCGCGCAAAGGATCTTGGCCTAGCGAAAGCCGCACGCGGATCAGGAGTCTGGAACGGCTTTCGACTGAGGCTCGTCGGTCCTTTGGCACCCTCTATCAGTAGCAATATGTCGTCTCTTCAGCTGGCCTGAAAATTGTCACCACTCGGAGGTCTGTGTAGGACATTTGTGCGTCCCCAGAATCAAAAGGGATACTCCTTAGAACTCCCGTCTCCCCCTTTCAAAGCAAAGATGGGGTGTAACTGAGCCAGTTACTGCTCTCAGGGTGCTGGGTCCTACCCGCTTACATATGCTGTAGAGCTAACGCATTCAGAATTTCAAGATCCCACACAATTCTATCTCATTTATCTTTTTAAACGCCACGACCAGGCAGAGGATGACGGCGCATATTCCCTGTCTTTGCCTCAAGCAGACTCCTTTTTTTTAACTTCGCAGCTGGAGAAGGACCATCTGCCCAGCTTGGTTTCATTCACGGGGAGAGAAGACACACCAGACAGACTCCAGGGTGGAGAGACGCATCCTCAGAGTGAGGATGGAGAGTCCCCCCATTACCTCGCTGCTGGTTAAAAACAGGGATCACGAGCAAAGACTAGAAACTTCTACATAAAAGGGCATTGAGATGCAACGGCAGGAAGTGACTCCATGGGCCAGCAGAGAGGACGTTTTTCTGTCCTCATTCTCAAAGTTTCTTCATATTAATATATATATAGTATTATTATATATTATAATATATATACATATATATATAGGTGGTGTGCTTGGTGTCAGAGAATTTTCCAGGGAGTTGTAGACATTCCCAGGACTTCCTCATTCCATGCTGCCGGACTGTGGAAGTAGAAAATGAGAATTAAAAAACAGAAAATAGAAGAAAGGGACCCAGCTCTCCAGGCTCCTCCCAGCCCGTGGCTTGCAGCGCCTGGCTACCGAGGGTTCCTGGGGCCCGGGCTCTGACCACCCTGCTAAGTTGGCTTGTTTCCTCTTACAGAATCAGTCTTCGGTGCACTTAACGAGGGAGAAATAGGATGTCCTTCTTCCCGCTTCGGAATCACTTCAGTATGGTCCGCGGCGTGATTAGCGTGGCCCAGCCACGGTTGGGATATGATGACTTAAATCATTCCTATTAGTTTCCAGCTGACCTTGGAACACAACCATTGCATCTGATTTCAATGAAACGTTAGACTCTGTTGTTCCCAGTCCACTAATGAAACAGCTGAACCTTCCCATGACTTGTGGTGTTTGTAATAAAGAGTAAGCATTATCATGAATAAAGCGAACCAATTGACAAGATGGCAAGACAGGAGTCGGGGCGGGGGGAGAAGGGCGCTCGTGTGCCAACCATTCTAAACACGTGACCTGGACGCTAAGAAACAAGGCAGTGCCACCCGAAAAGCTAGCGTGGTGGGTTCCTGGCGGAGCGCAGCCCCGGCAACCCACACCAACAGCGGGTGACCGTCAGAGAGCCTGCTTTGGCACGGTGACCTGGTTACCAGGAGCGCCGTGTTAACGGGAAAAGGCACTTTTCAAAGTCTGTTTGCTGCTTAAGGTTCTCGAGGACACACGAAGTGCTCCCGCCAGTCCTCCGAACTGATTAAAGACTTTATGGAAAATAAAAGTGTTCTGCCGGAGGGGAAAAGCTGAGGGAGCCGAGCCGTTGTTGCTTGTTGGTTTGTTTTCACTGAGGTGTGGAAGAGAGAGCCCCGGCTTTGACAGATTTCCAGGTTCTCATTTAATTTGAAAGGTTTAAGAGTTTATGCCACCCTCAAACAATTTATACAAACTCAGCGAGTTTCCAAATCAAATATAATGACTCTCACTCTCTGTCGGACAGGGAGGGTCCTCCTCCTGGCTGGAATCCGGGTGTGGAATATAGTGCCCCACACATGGTACATGCTTAATAAATTAGAGATGAAAACCAGGCCCAGTGAGGCTAGAGACTACCTAAAACTTCCTCCCCAAGATGCCTGTTCAAGTCCTCATCCTTGGAGTTACTGATCTGTTCCAAGCCCATAATGCTTAAGACCCTGGAGTTAGGCAGTCTGGACTTGATCCCCCGATTCGGCATATCGCAGGTAGGTTCTGGGGCTTTGTCAATGACCACGTCTTAGGGACTCCATCCGTGAAGACGGTTCATGACAACTAAGTTCAGTGTACGGCCCAGTGACACTGAGCACGGTGTTCCTCGGCACCTCCAGGGCACCGCCCTTGTCCCTTTCTCTCTCTCTCTGCTCTTCCAGCACACCCAGAGGAAAGGGTCCCTGCCTTTTGCTCCTGGTAGTTGGCAGGTTACAGATTTGGGTGAGAAGTCCATCAGGTCTGCCCCCTGAGATTCCGCCGGGTGTAAGCAAGTTAGAGAGGTCATCACCAAGAATGCTGAGGCCGTCTCCGAGTTGTTTGTCTTTGGTGGTGCACAGACTGGCTTAAAGTTGGTTTTCCCCCTGAAGATACATTTTGCTTGAGAAAATCTACATCACCCTTGGATAACTTGTTTTTTTTTTTTTGTTTTGTTTTGTTTTGTGTTCTTTTTTGTTGAATGAACATTGCCCCTTCCTGCTTGCTCAACCAGTCTTGGGAGAGGAGAAGGGAAGCTTCAGACTCCAGGCGAGACTTTTCCTGCCAAAACTATCATTAATTGGAAGAATCTGTTTTCTTCCCCCGACTTTTAACCACATTTTAAAAGCCTGTACAGTGTGTTTCCCCAGCGTCTGTTCTAGGTGATGTCATCCCCCAAGAACCTAAGTATTCAAAAAAGAAATCATAATAAAAAAATGTGCTCGCCAGCCGCAAAAGACAGAATGCAGCTGAGGCTACTTCATTGTTTTTAGAAAAATAATCGCTCATGTACAGTACAGATCGCTCAGAGGTGTAGGCTAGCTCGGGTTCATAAAAACTGACGAATTTACAGGGCCGTGTCAAGGAACTACAAATACAGCGGGCTTGGTTAGGACCAAACGGTGCCAGGCTCGCCCATCTGTGCCCCCTCTGGGGCCTGTGGAGGGAGTCACGATGGCCAGCCAGTGTTGGCTGCGTATTTGGAGGTCCCAAAGCGAAGCCTCATTCTGCCATTTTTGTACAAGGAAGAAAGGGATGGATGTGTCTCTAGATCAGTGGTATTGCAAATGTTCTCTCCAAGAAGAGAGGGAGTTTAAAGCCCTTTGTCAAGCCAGATGCTTCTTTTCTTGCTCCCCCCATTTGGGGCCATTCACTCTGCCTATTGCCACCCTAGACCCCTCCTTTCTTTGCAGTTATTTCAATTTCTCTGTCTACTTCAATTTTTAGCATCGGAAAGTCTCTCCATTAAATACTGTGATGCCAATGGATATCCCAGAAAAATTATTCTTCTTCTTCTTCTTCTTCTTCTTCTTCTTCTTCTTCTTCTTCTTCTTCTTCTTCTTCTTCTTCTTCTTCTTCTTCTCCTTCCTTCTCCTTTTCTTCTTCTTCTTCTTCTTCTTCTTCTTCTTCTTCTTCTTCTTCTTCTTCTTCNCCTCCTCCTCCTCCTCCTCCTCCTCCTTCTTCTTCTTCTTCTTCTTCTTCTTCTTTTTAGAGACAGGGTTTTTGTGTAACCCTGACTGTCCTGGAACTCAAAGATCCCCCTGTACTTCCTGCCTAGCTACTGGCCAATCAGCATTTTATTAAACCAATACGAGTGACAAATCTGTACAGGGTACAAGAGCATTGGCCCACAGCACAGGGCTGTCACTTAGAGGGCAGAGCTTCTGCTTTGTGATTCCCCAAACTCTGTTCTCTCCTCCTGCCATGACGCATGACAACATCCCATGTGGTCGGCCCTTTCCTCCATCAGCCTAGCTCCCAGAGCGAGGGTGGAGACAAGATGCCTAACAGGGCCTCTTGCAGCTGTTGCTTGCTCTGGAGATACCAGTTTTGCTCGTCCGTGCTCCCAAGAGCACTCGTTTAGAAGTGTTAGGCACAAACCACTCACTTTTTTCAGAGCCTAGCTTTCTGGCTTTAGCCCCAGGCCCCAAGATTTCCTTTCCAAGCATACTCTGGGAGTGTGGAGCTGGGATTCTCCTCTCTTCTGTAGGATGAACCTGGCAGCTAGCCCACCTCACCTCTGATGCTGAGGGACTTTGAAGTGAGGTTTCTTCCAGGATACCCGAGTGTGTCCCAGGCTCCCCTCTGGTGTCCCGGGCTACAGTTTCCTCTGTTTTGGCGATCTGATCACCTACAATGTTTTATCGTATTTTTCTGCTTTTGTTAATCAATCGTTGCTGTTATTTCAAAGGAATCTTTGGAGGAGAGGGAAGCTGGATGCCCAAGCTGTCTACCATTTTAAAGCAGAAGTCGAGGCTCAATTTTAAAACGAGGCTTATTTTAAGAAAGAATTCCCAATAGAAAGAAAATGAAATCAGACTGCTTCTGAGTTGTCTAAGTGAAAGAGCCTCATGTGAGGGTCTTGTGGACAGACACAAGCTCTCCTCCTCGGCCTTGCATGGGTCTCTAATAAACAGTTATGCTTGGGTTTGGGGGCTCAGTCGAGAAGAACACGGGAATGCTATTGAGAACTAAAAGGGTGCAATAAAAATGATTCCAGCTTGGATAATAGGGTATTTGAGGAGAAGTAAACAGAATCAGGACTTTTTATCCCAGCCAAACGAAATTTCAGATTGTCCTAATATAGTAAGGTTTTGAATGCACGAAGCGCTAATGGCATAGATCAAATTTTCTGTATCTCTATTAAAGCCAAAGTAAGTAGAAACTGACTTTAATTGCAGGACACAAAGAAGGGCAAAAAAAAAAAAAACTGCTTTAGGACAAAAGCACAGAAGAACTTTCCGAATGTTAGGTCATTAATGTTGGCAGAGGACTCGCCAAGGAAGGTACAGAGACAGTCTTACAGATCTTAGGGCAAACGAGAAGGGGCAGATAATTGAGCTCTGTCTGGGGAAAGCCGTCCACAGTAGGCTCTCTCTAGCATTCTGGAGAGTCTGTCACAATGGCCAGACCATGAGTGTGTCCATTCTTCTGACATAAATTCATTCATGAGAAGCCGGGAAGAGGAATGCATGGGGTTGAGTTGTAATTTTTTGTTTATGTTTTGTTTTCCCAACTATGGAAAAGTCCACTCTTAACTTTTCTCTTATAAGCATGAACCTTCTTTGCAAGATCTCTTCTTCTCATTAAGTCCTCCCTCCCAAAGGATGTTTTCCCGGTAACACTTGACAGAACAGCCTACCACACACACCCTAGCCAGTCACAATCATTTAATTGCTTATTCTCTATCCAAGAGCCCTCTGGTTTATTATTTTTGATAGAATTTGACCACATGAAAAGAAGACACAAGGAACTTGTGGTGAAGATTATTTAGTGAGCTATAGCTTCAGATTGTCCTAATATAGTAAAGTTTCAAATGCACGAAGGGCTAATGTACAAGTTGGATTTTCTGTATCCTCCTGAGAGCCATAAGTAGACTTCAGGGGGAGAGAAAGGGAGCTCCAGGGGGATAAAAATACTAAAACTTTCTTGGGGTTCAGGGGTTCGATGCTAACAATAGAACATCCGTGGAATATGTAAACAGTTGTCCAGTTCCTAGGGACACTGGGGGATGTTTAATCTCAAGGCTGACAGTGTTTCAATGACAGAGATTTTTCAGTTGAAGAGTCAAGGGGTGTGGATTCTGTCTTTCCATACCTGGAGGTGCATGAAGACCTGGCAGATCTGAGGTGAGTCCTGGAATAGAGATGGCTGTTCGGCAAGCTCAAAGCTGGAGAGCAGGGAGGCAAGTTCATCTCTTCCTTCTTTGGCTGGAAGATGGGGGATGAGATGTGGGACCAACCAGGCCTGCCAACTCGGAACCTGAACTTTAGCAACATCTTCACAGGGAATCATGAGAAACACCTCGCCGCTTCTCAGCCTTCTGATCAGAGAAGCCATGTCTGCACATTTTGAGGCTTGCAGTGTACCCGAGGCTGATTCCATCCAGTCAACTCCCAGGCTCCACCACTTCCCTAAGCAGAATCCCTCTGTGGGAGTGCCGTGATGTTCACCTGGGAGATCCTCACTCTTGGAGGGCACAGAGTATTGTTTGGAGGAAATCTGCCCCCAGGTAACCCGAATAAGTGGTTTCTGTGTATCAAACCTGATTGTGTTTGCATGAGAAACACAGAAAGTAGTCTCTTAGAACCGTGGTTCCCAGCGTGCAGGTCGTGACCCATTAGGGGGTGTCAAGCGACCCTTTCACAGGGGTTCCATATCGCGTATCCTGCATATCAGATGTTTATATTATGATTCATGACATTAGCAGAATTACAGTTATGACGTGTTATGGTTGGGAGTCCCCACAACAGGAGGAATGAGATTAAACAGTCACAACATTAGGAAGCACTGAGGACCACTGCCTTGGACATTCAGAGAAAAGGTACAGCGGATAGGTATAAGCTGGCATGGGCGAAGAAGTTCTGAGGTACTGGAATAAATGTCAGCCGTACAAGAATAATTCTAACTTGAACGCAGAGCAGAATGGTCTGGAGGCTTGTGCAAATGGACTGTTGAACCTCCTGCCCCCAACCCCTGGGCTTCTCTGACTGCCCCAACCCTCGAACCCCACCAAGTTTCCATTTGGTAAAAATAAGGTCAGAGGCAACAACCTGCGTGTCTAAGCGTCACCCGCCATCCCATTCCCAACTGTGGTGGTGCTGATGCTGTTGACATGGTGACCCCTGTGTGGAACGCTGCTCTAAAGCAGAGATTTCCAACGGGCCCCAGGAAGCTATACCATACACACCCAGGGGACACACGGCAATATCTGCACATCTCTTTGGACGGTATAACTGTGGCTGGGGTCTGCTGGCTGGAGGACTGGGGATAGGGCTAAGCATTGTCCCTCTGCACGGATGACCCCTCAGCATGCACAGCAGCGTGGCACAGCATCAAATGAGAGCGGGAGAGAAGCTGAGAGGCCCTGCCCCCACCCTCAGTCCTGGCTGCTCCTCACAAACAAGGGTAAAAAAAAAGACTCAAAGCACCCTGAGCCCCAAAATGCACCCAGGTCATTGAAATCAGTCTCCTTGGGAATGAGCGTCGGTGACCAAGGTTTACAGAAACTCCCCTGAAGAACGGAAAGTATGCAGACAGGCAGATGAAAATGACGCTGGAATCCTTTTCTTTTTTATAGTCAGGTTACCAGGAGGCTTTCCAGGAAACCCTATTTCCCAGACTCCTTTGTCCTCCCACTGCTGGGGTTCAGGCAAGACGACTCATCTCCTGGATGGCACAGCCAAGAAGTGAGCCAGCGATTGCTTTTGCTCTGCTCCGTCGATAGCTTGCTACAATTCAAACAGTGGTTTTACTTCCCACAGTTTCAGTGCTCTGGGGGTGTGGTTATGTCTTCCATGGGTTTATCTTTCACCCAGGTTCTGGTCATCTCTTCATCCTCCTGTGTCCCTTTTAGGTCTTTCACTGCCAACTTCTGCTGCTGTTTCCAACCGATGGTTTGGTTCCCTCATCCCTACACACACATTCCTATAGGACCAGATTAACAAATGCTTGCATTTCTAGGTGAGCGTGCTGTCCGTGTTCTGCCAAACAGCTGGGCTTGGAGACAGATTATCCAATGGTTTCTTGGCTAGCTTAAACCAGCATAAGGAGTACTAAACATTAAGAAATACACTTACTTCATCTGAGTGTGTTGAAATAGGAGCAGCGGGGCTGCGTCCCCAACACCCCGGCCGCTTGGCTAGCTTATGCCCGAAATAACAACACACAAACTGTATTCATTTAAGAACTGCTTGGCCCATGAACTCTAGCTTCTTATTGTCTAGCTCTTACATATTGTTCTAACCCATTTCTAATAATGTGTGTAAGCACCCCAAGGTGCACTTACCGGGAAGATTCTAACCTATGTCCATGTTGGGTCGGAGCTTCATCTCCTGTGCCTCAGAGAGCAGAGCTATCAGGAGAGCGGAGCATGGCGTCTCTGCTCCAGAGCAGAGCTGTTGAGTCTCTCTGGGAGCAGAGCAGAGTCTGACCTCACTTCTTCTTCCTCCCAGCATCCTATTCTGTTTCTTCCACCCACCTATGTTCTAAGCTATGAGGCCAAGCAGTTGGTTTATTATAATTAACCAATTACCTTCCTCCATCATGAGTGACGGTAGAATGTGTCTATTTTCCAGCGTTACAGGGAAGGATAATCTAAGATCACAGTTATGAGCAATTTCATGGCCCTCGGAAAAGGTGATGGACTTAACACATTGAAATACAGCATCTCTTGGCTTCAGATTCACGAGCCCAGAGCTAGCTTAGGTGGTGCTGAGGAGTAACCAATTTTTCTCCTCAAGTCTTACCGAGGTGCAATTGATAAGTAAAACTGTCTATATTTCACGTGCATCATGTGTTGGTTATTTTTTTTATCTGCATGCCCTGCAAAATAATTAAGACAGGCCACGGCCACGATTACATGGCCGTCATCAGGGTCAGCATTGTATGTGTGCTGTAAGAACAGTTAAGATCTGCTTCATAGCTATGTTCAAGCACACAATACAGCGTCATAAGATAGAGTTCCGTGTTGTCCAGGAGACCCAACCCAGAACAAATTTCTCTTATAATTTATCTGTATGCCCTTTGCCCCAAACCTTTCTATTTCTACCTCTCTGTCCCTTATTACCACGGTTCTGCTCCCCTCTGTAAGTTTGGCTTTGCAACAATTTCATGTGTAAGGTCCTGCAGTGTGTGTCTTTCTCCATTTTTTTTTTCTCTTGGAATATTGACCTCCAGCCTTTGTGCGTAGTCTCCTTTGGTTTGCAGAGGATTTTCATTGGCGGTGGTGGTGGCCACACAGTTACTTTTGCTTATGGGCTTCTGGAGACAGAGTCTCAAGTGCTTAACTGTCTTTAAATGCGCAGTTCAATAGTATTAGCTGTGTTCCTATCATTGTGCAGCCTTCAGCACTATCTGTCTCTAGAGTTTTCTCATCACTTCAAATTGAAACACTGTTTCCATTACATAAGAACCCTTTCTTGCCTCCGGTCCCCAGTTCCTGGGGACCGCTATGCTATGTTTTGCCTCTGTAAGTAAAACTACTCTGGTTACCGCTTGTGAATTATAGCATATAATCTTTGTCATTTTGTGTCTGGCTTATTTCATTCAGCATAACGGCTCCAATATTGTTCGTTATGTTTCAGATATACGAATTCTATTCCAGATGTACATCAATCAGAGGTCTCTAGAGGAACAGAACTACTGAGTGTGTGTGTGTGTGTGTGTGTGTGTGTGTGTGTGTGATGTAAGGGGATTTATTAGCGTGGCTTACAGGCTGTGGTCTAGCTAGCCCAACAACGGCTGTCTACCAATGGAAAATTCAAAACTCCAGGAGTTGTTTAGTTCATGGGGCCGGATGTCTCAGCTGCTTCTCAGTATCCTGAAGAACCATACTCTAATGCCAGCGAAGGAACAGACTTGCCAGCCAAGCAAGCAAAGAGAAAGAGCTTCCTTCTTCCATTTCCTTATATAGACTTCCAGAAGAAGGCGTGACCCAGGTTAAAGATGTGAATTTTTGCTTCAAAAGATCAGGATTGGGTGTGTTTTCCCACTTCACGTGATCTAATTGAGAAAGAAAAGTCTCACAGGTGTACCCAGTCACTTGGATTTTAGTTAATCCCAGGTGCAGTCAAGTTGACATCCAAGAAGTGCCACAGTAGGATGGCTCAGCAGCTAAGGACAACTTTTTCTCAATTAGATGGAGACATCACTTTAGGGCTGAGTGTCCCAAGGCCCCTCACTCTCTGCACACTGTCCAGCTGTGGACTCCTGTATTTATTCCCCTCTACTGTAGGGGGAAGCGCCCCTGATGATGTCTAAGCAAGACACTGATCTATGAGTAGAGCAGAGTGTTCAGAGGCATTTTGTTGCTTCGTTCTTTTAGAAGAACAGCACTATTTGGTTTTCCCCTAGGTCCCTGGCCTGTCCAGTCTCAGGCCCTTGGTCACCTGAGCAGTGTTGGGAATGAGTTCTATCTCGTGGACCGAGCCTTAAATCCAAACCATGGTCTCTCAAGTTGAGATAGGATTAAGCCCTGCCCCCGATTGTATTAAAGCAGGACCAAGGCAACCCAGTATGAAAAATACATTTCTGGAAGCCAAAGCATTAGGGGCAGACCCAGCTCCTACCATTAGGAGTCCCATGAGTAGATCAAGCTACACAATTGTCACATATATGGAGAGGTCCTAGGTTAGTCCCCTGCAGGCTCCCTAGCTGCCGGTCCAGACTCTGTGAGTCCCGTAAGCCCAGGTTAGTTGTTTCTGTGGGTTCCCCCATCATGACCTTGGCCCTGCCCCTGCCCTTGCCCCCACCTCAACAGGAATCTCTGAGCTGCTCGACTTTGGATCTCTGCATCTGTGTCTATCCGTTACTGGATGAAGACTCTGATGACAACGGGGGCAGTCACCAATCTGATTACAGGAGATGGCCAGTTCAGGTACCCGCTCCACTATTGGTAGGAGTTTTAGCTGGGGTCATCTTTGTAGATTTGTGGGAGTTTCCCTTGCAGCTGGTTTCTACTTGACTCCAAAATGCCCTCCCACCATCAAGATGTCTATTTCATTACTCTCCCTCTCCATCGACACCCCAACCCGAAGCCTCGTGTCCCCTGCCAGCCCCCAGTCTACCCAGGAGATCTCTTCTATTTCCCCTTCCCAGGAAAACTCAGCCTTACTGCTCTGGAACTGCGAAGGTAGACGGAAGCCAGGCTGTATCTAGAGCTACAATAGGACAGCTCTGAAGACTGGCTTCACAATAGGACAGCTCAGCCCTGGAGGAAAAGATACCCTGACTTGTTGGGATGCTTGGAGGTGGGGGACAGTGGAGGACGGTCTCCTTACAGGAGATCTCGCCCCTCTCCTAGAGAGTGGTGACAACTGAGCTCCATGCTGCTGGCTTAAGAGAGCATGCCGGCAGAGCTATGTGCTTCTTCTTCTGCTGCATGGACAAACTGTTTCTTTTACTGTCTCCTTTTAACTTTTTTTTTTTTTTTTGCTCTGTTTTCAGGGTTAAGGAGTATTTCTTTCATTGGCTCTGATTCTAGGGCAAAAATGCACTTTTTTTGGCTCTAGTTTCAAAACTAGGGTTTTGTGTGTGTGTGTGTGTGTGTGTGTTTTGTTTGTTTGTTTTTTTCTCTTGGTTCAGGGCTAAAAGTGTTTCTTTCACTGGCTCAAGTTTCAGGGTCAGGGTGGTAGATTTTTGTGCTCAGGGATTGGTTGGTTTCTTCAGCTGGTCCCTTTACCCTGTACTGGGGGGGGGGGGCTTTGGATCCTCCTGACCAAGGCAACTCTGGTGAAAGAAAGAATCTGAATGAGGACTTGCTTACAGTTTGAGAGATTTAGGCTATTAACATCATGGTGGGAGCAAGGCAACATTCACGGCACTGGATTAATAGCTGAGACCTATATCCTGATCTGGAGAGAGAGAGAGAGAGAGAGAGAGAGAGAGAGAGAGAGAGAGAGAGAGAGAACAGACACAATGAGAGAGACGAAGACCAGACCTGGCATGGGCTTTTAAAACCTCAAAATTGATATCAGTATGGTGATTTCTCAGAAAATTAGGAAACAACCTACCTCAAGACCCAGCAATAGCACTTTTGGGTATATATCCAAAGGATGCTCAATCGTGCCACAAGGACATGTGCTCAACCATGTTCATAGCAGCACTGTTTGTCAGAGCCAGAACCTGGACACAACCTAAATGCCCCTTGACCAAAGAATGGATAAGGAAAATGTGGTGCATTTACACAATGGAGTACTACACAGCAGAAAAAAAAAATGAGGACATCTTGAAATTTGCAGGCAAATGGATGGAGCTAGAAAACCTCATATTGAGTGAGGTAACCCAGACCCAGAAAGATAATTATCACATGTACTCACTTGTAAGTGGTTTTTAGACATAAAGCAAAGAAAGCCAGCCTACAATTGGCAATCCCAGAGAACCTAGACAACAATGAGGAACCTAAGAGAGACATACATGGATCTAATCTACATGGGAAGTAGAAAAAGACAAGATCTCCTGAGTAAATTAGGAGCATGGGGACCATGGGGGAAGGTTAAAGGGAAGAGGGGAGGAAAAAAGGGGAAAAGAGAAAAATGTAGAGCTCGATAAAATCA
>NW_026067986.1:2059788-2077749 GCF_014885135.2 Alexandromys fortis | reverse complement strand
ATAAGTAATTTATATTATATATAAATTATTTTAAGAGTAACTGGGAAACTGTTGGAATGATCCCACACTGGATCACTGCCATCTACTTCGGTCTGACAGGTTAACTTTTTGGACCAAAGAATAAAGTATTTCTGTAGGCACCTTCCTTTAACCGGGAGCCACGAAGATTTTCCAGAATGTTTCCTGGAAATTTACATTCATTTCCTGTCTGTGAGAATTTCAGAACCTGCCACTATATTTCAAATAGACTGGAAAATAAAATGAGGTATATTCAAAGTGTTTGGACGAAAGCAGAGAAAATTTTTACTGTATAGCATTATTTATAACAGCCCTGTTAGGGCTCAGACCCAGGGCAAATGGCTAACTGAGGTACCTACTTAACATATTAAAGAGAGCCTGGCTATCAGTTTCTCCAAACATCCTCAGTCCCTACCTGTTATGGGATCTGGTTAGCACGCCCTGCCTTGGACCCTAAAGTCCTCCAGGTCAGGGGCTGAGCTGCCTTTCCCCTCAGCTGCCCTTCCCTATAGAGTTCAGCCAATTTGGTTACCCAGCCCCTTTTCTACACCTTCCTTTCCTGGCTTTCCCCTCTCCCCCACCCCACCCCTCTACTCTCCTCACATGGCCCAGATCAGAGTCAAGTTCATGCTATACTCTCCCAGATGTCCCTGCCTCTGACTATGCAGTCAATAAACCTTCCCCTCCATCATATAGGAGCAGTCTTGTCTTTCCTTTCTATTTCTTTTTTTTTTCCAGTCCTAAGTAAAATGAAAGCATTTAATGTTCCTTCACTTGTACTCCAAACATATGCCCTTGCACTGGATGGCAACTTAAATGCACATGGATGCTCCAAAGTCCAGGTCCTGGCTGATGTGACTGCAGAAGGCCGCCCAGCGCAGCCTCAATCCAAAGCCCAGTGACCCGTTACACCCGCAGTTTTATCTGAGTCAAACATATGCGCCCACACGGACAGTTTCTATCTAAATCATAAATATTTCATCGAGAAATTCTTTAAAGGAATGCATAACATTTTGATGCTGTTGAAGAAGGATCATACATAGCCTGTGTTAAATATCAGCCTCAAAAGTTAAGATACAGCTGATATATATGTGTATATGTGTGTATATGGTATGTAGTATATTATACATAATCTATATTACATATATATGTGTGATATATTATACATTTTATATACACTATATATATATTGCCTAGAACATTCCTGAGCTGAATATTGAATGTGATGCTCTAATCTCAGGTTTTAACATCAAGAAACTACTCTTTGTTGCTGTTATATTTTCATAGCAATTAACAGTTAACAATTGATGTCATCTAGGTAATCCCCCACGGGCATTTACCCGGAGGCTTGTCTCAAAGGTGTTTCTAGATCCTGCCAAGTTTGACAATTTACCCAGCACAGCACACCGTAGAATTTTCCACTAGAGAACTGTCACTAGAGAAGGGTCACGTGCAACCTCTCTGAGAGTCCCCAAATCAGAAATCATGCAAGGAAGGCAGATACCATGATGTCAGTGTCAGCAGCCGAGTGGCTGTGTCCTCTGTTGGGGATGGACACACACCACACACACACCACACACACATACAGACACATACACACAGACACACACACACAGACACAGACACACACACACTACACACAATACACACACGGCACACACATACACAGACACACACACATACACACATCTCAGACACACACACACCACACACACATACACACACCCATACACACTCATGCACGCACACACACAGACACACACACACACCACACACATACACACACACACACACACACACACACACGACTGTAGCAAAATTGAATCAGCCCATGGCATAAAGAAGCTTCAAAAACAAATACAAGAATAACTCACAAATTAAAAAATCTATAATCAATAAGAATGTGTAGATGTGGCCGCGTTCTTAGATAAGACCGCATTTTCAACTATTTTTAAAATGTTTCCCATTTGGCAAAACCCCAAATGGGCTTTGCCAAGCACTTTTCTCTGCACGTTTTAAGTGCATATGTATTTCAAGGAAAATTTAATCCATATGTTCTTCTCTCATTTACATAATTTACCAAAATGTTGCTCTGAATGAGCCATTTAATGTCTAAGAAAACTAAAGAGCGCGTCTTTCCCCCTGAAATAAGATTTCAGCTTTTTTTTTTCTTCCTGAACTAAAAATGTGTTCTGGACTGCAAAGAAAACTAGTTGAAAAATATCTCATTCCGTTTTAATATCCAGAACCAAGTAATATCTGATAAAAGGCAAGCTAGCCGAAGAGGACACCTTGCCCTCGCGGAACTGCTCCAAACTTCCTCAAAGCCCTGTCCTCTCATGGGTCTCAGGAGCCAAGGGATATCCAGGGTACAGGTTTCATAGAATATTTTATTTCTTGTCACTTTAGATAAACTGAGTCTGAGCAAAGTCGAAGCACTGACGGCCGCCACGAAATAATATCAGTGGAACCAAAGTATTTGACCAGGTACGTGAGTTCATTGTGTGTGTTTTTTAAATCTTATCTAGAATCTTACGCTGTAATGTATGAATGGTCTGGAACGACAGAAGATCTTGAGAACACGCGTAGCTCCTCCTGTCTGAAGAGTGCCCTCTGCCTTCTCCAGACACATGTCTGGAAGGCTGGAGGTTGCCAGGCAGAAAGTCATCAGCTGGTGTTGCCAGGGAGAGCTTCAGTCGTCCGAGTCACCGAGTGTCCCAAATGTAGAGCCACGGGGCTCAGCCATGCAGCTGCTTTGTTAATTATTTTTAATTGTGTGTGTGTGTGTGTGTGTGTGTGTGTGTGTGTGTTGGGCACATGTGTGCTATTGCAGACATGTGAACGTCAGAGGACAACATTCAGAAGTCACTTCTGTCCTCCCACCGTGGGTTCCACGGATTCAGCTTGGGTCATCAGACTTGTGTGGCAAACATCCCTATCCCCCGAGGAGCCATCTCATTGGCTGCAGCCTTTTAAAAGATCAACAAGTCCAGCAACACCCGCCGTTCTTACCAGGAAGGAGGAACAGAAAAGCATACTGACCGCATCTCAACAGATAAGGACATTCATTTTCCCCGTTTTCGCCTTCTTCTCCCCACAGGGATGTCTCTGCAGGTCATGTTTGTACCCCGGCAGGGCCATGGTCCATCCCTGCTTCAACTTCTGTTGCCAGGGTGTTGAGATGCCTCAGCCTCTCCAGGTATGGAGACAGACCTGGGAAAAAGACAGCCTGCATCCCTAGGGAACGAAGAGACTCAGAAAGGAATTTGAAACTAGAGACCAAAGATCTCCCTAAGTTCTGTAACCTGTGGCTTCTGTGTCTGCTGTTTTATACAAAGCAGTGACTGTCAGAAAGTTCTCTTTCTTCCAGGGCCATGGAAGGGAGCTGGTACGCCGCCGTAAATACGTGCGTATTGTCTACAAGCAGTAACTGAGAAAATCGCGAGATCTGTGGGCGGGGAACCAAAAGGAAACCGCGTGGATAGATCTACTGTTCGCTAGTTCTTTAGCCTCGGGAAGGTTGCTTGACCTCTCTGCCTCGCTTGCTCATCTATAAATTTGGAACGGTACCGTGCCTTGCTCCGGAGACAATCAGCGCATGTAAAGCCCTTGAGATAAGGCTTGCGCAGAATGGAAACTCAATAAAAATAATTGTGGTTAACATTTTTTCCTTGCTTCACTCATGCTAGGAAGCTGGCTAAATTCCTAGGACTTATAGCCAGCAAAGAAAAGGAGACTATAGGAATGGTACTTAAAACTGCTGAAGAGACCCGCGTCTAAGTGGGGGGGAGGCTATTGCAAACCAGTGAACTGTGACTCCGAACCCAACCATGCACTCCACACACAAAGCAAGCCCCAGCTTGATGCAGGCACAGCAGGCACCCATATCACTCAACGTGTGACTTTTGGAGAATCGTACCACTGTCTTTCTATCTTGATTTTCAGTTGTTGAAATGAGCTAACCAATCGAGCTCGCTCGTTATAAAATATAAAATAAAGAACAGTGTCACGTGATAGTCCGTAAACATGTACAGCCAATCCGCATCAATTCAAAAGTAGAAACAGGGATCAAAAAAAAAAAAAAATAGTGTGGTCAAAGATTAGCCGGCCATTGTAACCCAAAAGCAAAATCCTCGGCCGTACCCTTGAAGTTTCAGAACCAGAAAAGCTATGCCAGCCACGAGCTTGGCAGCATGGTTCTCTATGGGGCACACGTGTGGCTGAGCTCTGCATTGCTTTGTCGAAAAGGTAGCAAAAAGAACGTAACTGCTGTCTAAATGTCATTACCAGGAAAACTGGGGTCCCTGCTCAGCATTCTTCCTCTCATCCTTAAGACGATTTAAGAACAACTCAGAAGGAAACTCAAGGACAATTTTATTAGTGCTGGAAAGAAAAATCACAGGGCGGCAAACCTGTAAATCTTGGCACCAACCCAGAGAAGGAAGATGGGAAAGAGGGAGAGAGAAACCAGGGCTTTCTGAGTTAAACATGGAGGCTCAGCTATCAGTCACGTGATTAAAGGGAGGAGGCTTCCTTCGCTCAAAGAGAGGGGAGATCCCAGCGGACCAGAGCAAACACCCACAGGCATGCAACAGAATGCAGCCAGCATGCAACAGAAAAAAGACAGAAAAGAAGAAAAGAGAAAGTTATATTTTCCTGAGTCAGGACTCAGAAAGTCTGACCGACAACATAAGGAGCCTCATGGCAGCCCCATAGTGACCGCACAGAGAATTTGGACTCTGGGAAGGCTGGTAACACATTGTCTCCATAAGGGGATAATTTTTCTTCCCTTCTCTTTAGCATGGATCCAGGGAAATCCTACTTTTTGACAGGTTGATCTCTTAGCGCAATGATCGACTACGCCAACTGGATTCACTCTTCCGTTTCTGTGTAGCCTGGGATGCTGGTCTCCACCTGGGTCAGAGGTAGATTCCACTCTCTTGGGTCAGAAAAATAACCCTTCATCAGACTCAACAGAACTATGACCGGGGCTGTGACCCTGCCATTGTGACGATGACTTTCCAGGAGGTCTAAAAAGTGAGGGTGGATTTGGGGGTCATAAATGTCCCTACCTACTGGGAATGTAACTTCTATGGTGTAGGGGGGCTTGCCTAGCATGCTCAGTTCCCTGGGTTTGATCCCCAAAACTGCCAAATGGAAAACAAGCGTGCCTACCACTCTGACAGTTCATGGGCCTACCTACCATGACCTAGAACAGTTAGATGGGTTTTAAGACCCCCTCCCATCACCGTGGTGTGGAAACTTTACAGCGAACTCTGGGACCAGTGCACACAACGGCTCAGTGGCGGGGAAATTAACTACTTTAAATTAACTACTTTTGACCTAAATTTGCTCCTTCATGACGTCCGGATTATTTTTCTGTTTCATGGATTTGCACAAGGGGTCAATCATAGAGTTTGCTTGCCTCACGATAGGCGCTCACTGGGGCACGGCTAGGAAGAATGGTAGACAAGAGAATAGTGGGTTCAGACATCTGATGGGAGCCTGCGTACAATAAGGGAGTATCAGTGTGCACATCCTTGATGCCTCTTAACCCAAAGACTGCTCCTGGTTTTCCATATCACTAAATGTAAAAGCAGTGAGATGGCGTTTGTTGACTGTATTAATGGAGCTGCTCCCCCAAATCAGGCTTTGTCAGAGACTTTCACAATGAGTAGAGTTCAATCATATCTCAGATTTGAGCATCAAATACGTAACAGTGGACACTGGGCCTTGATGTTGAAAGCACACGTTATACTGGTGGGTAAGATGAAATGTTTAATATTCAAACAACAGAAACAATCAAAACTGCGGAGTAGGAGCTGAAGAGATGGCTCAGCAGTTAGAAACACTTGCGCTCTCACAGAGGACGCCGGTTGAGCTCTCATCACCCACACACCAGTCCGCAACGACCCAAACTGCAGGTCTGGGGTATCCAATGGCCTCTTCTGAACCCTGCAGGCTACTACACACACACACACACGCACACACACACACACACACACACACGGTCCACCTACATATATATATACTCAGGCACACAGCACATAAAGCAAGACGGGCATTTAATGTAGGGCGTGCAAAGAAACGTGCTCGGAGAAGTTGCACACAGCAATCGTGGAAAACGCCCTACATCAGAACGGTGTCAGAGTTTTAAGCCTCTCGTTAGGGGTTCTTCTCCTCGCAGCAGAAGCGGGCCAGGGAGATGCTATCCAGGTGGTAGCTGTAGTTTATCCCAAAGGCCGTCCTGAAAGATACATGATTTGGTTGATCCCAAGAAGAGGAAGAGTCTTCAGGGTTGCTGAATTCACGCTTCTGGCTGACAGATGAAGTGAGGAACAGAGGGACCAGGCATTTCTCTGCTGGCTTTGAGGACTTTCTCTTCCTTATTTCTGGTTCCTATGATTTTAACCAACACAGTCTCTAAATTATACTTCAAAAAAAAAGTGCATTCCTGAGTGATGGTGAGCACCCCTTTCACACTCCACAGTGAGGCTTGAAAGTGAGGGCTAAGTTACCAAGGACACAGAGAAGCCACCGTGGGAGAAATGAGATACGGAGCCGAGCTCCCGTAGGACCTCGAGAAGGCAGGGGGAGGCTTCAGATCTACCCCAGGGCAGACATTCTGGGAATCCCAGATAGGGCATAGAGCCAAGCAAGAGAACTCTCTCTTTCTATTATTCCAAGCTTTCTTTATTTTGACTCCGAGATTGCAATTTGTTTTAAAATTTTTGGTACACAATAACTCTTCATTACAACTTCTGCACAGTGCTTCCTGGGCTTGGGGGATGTTGAGGAGGCAAGCTCACTAGGAAATAAATTCAACCCGATTACTTAACCAAATTTCCTAAATGGCCCAGGTATGAATTCCTATCCAACTCAAGAATGAACAGAGCTTTGTCTTAGACTATCCTCATTTCCTGGCTTCGAGACGGGAAGAGAAGGATGCACTGGACGGGGGAGAATATTTTAGCTGGGTCTTCAAGTTGAAACCTACACATCAAAACAAAAGAGAAATAAAAAGCAAAGTTTGTGAGCTCAGGTAAACAAATAGTTCGGTGGGGAGGGGGGGCTGGTTTCCAAATGTCTCCGTCCACCCCGCGCACACTCATTTCTCATCTAGGGTCCTGCTGCCCCTCCTTGCTTCAGTCTCGAGTCAGGCATACTGGAACTGATCACTTTTCAGGTTCAATAAGTCCTTGTTAATTATTTTAACATTTCAGGTTTAGGAAACCCAAGCCCAGTGTTTGCTAAGTGCGCTTTTCCTTGATTTGTGTGCCCTCTTATGTTACAAGGGAAGTCGAGTCCATGTGTTTCTTATTCATTTGTACTTAACTCATCAAGACATTGTTTTGTGAAGGCCATTTGATGTCCAAAGATTCTGCTGAAAGTGCTGTTCCTCAAACCACTGAGCCAGGAGAGCTATGCAGTCAGAATAGAACCAATCAGGGGTCCCGGAACTAACTCTTCTTACCTTCCTTGCCCTTACTGGCTTTCACAGGGGGGGGGGGGAGAGTTATCTGGATAGAGATAACAGTGTTTCATGGAGGGGTTGGGGAACTACATTGTAAAATAGATCTTTGAAAAGTCTTTCTTAAGACCGGCTATGGCAGACACAAATAACCCTTGAAAGAAAAGAGTAAGACCTTGTTCCGTTTGCTGTTTGGTACAGCCGGTCTCTTGTAAGTAAATTCCCTTGCTGTAAGAATCACAGCTCAAAATGGAAATTGTGAATTGCAGTTAGATAGAGCATGTTTCTACTTGAAAGCTTAATCCTCACGGGTATGTTTACGCGGGAATACTGTCTTTTCCACTGGTTTTCCTTTGGAGTAAAACTCACACCCCAACCTTTTAATCTGTTTGCAGAAAGACAGCAGGAAGGATTCCCAACCCAGAGGCCACCTTCCTGTTTCCGGTGCAAAGATGGGAATTCTCCAGCTATTTTCCTTTAGAACACGGAATACCAAAAGTTAAAGCTATCCTAACGGAAACTGCTACAGGTTTAGAATGTTTCAGAAATTAATTTTAAAAATTAACTTATTTCCATTTTCTGCTTCTTCCCAAAACTCGCTGTTAGTTGCTGGACTCTGGGTCCTCAGGTAGAAACCCTGTCAATTGCATGAGTCTCCAGAAAGCAAAATAAAACTCAAGAATCACTTTAAATGAAGATCAGAAAGTAGCTTGTGGATTCAAATAACAAGAGGTTACAGCAGACGGGTACCTTGGTCTGACGTCTGCACCAGCCGAGAGCCGTGAAGCAGCTGGCATCTAATGAAGACCTTGGCGATCCGCTTCCCCAAAACTGCTTATTTCTCAAAGACCTCTCTCTCTCCTCCTCCCCTTTCCTCGTGCGTGTGTATTTGTCTGTCTGTCTGTCTGTCTGTGTCTGCCTGTCCATCTGAATAGCTTCTTCCTATCTCCAGTGAGCAGCTCGGGATCCAGCAAAGGGCCCAGCTGAACACAGTTCGGAGAGGCGGACTCAGTAGACGCTGGGTCTCCCTTTCCTCGGCAGATCATGGTTGGATTGCCCACGGCTGGGGGAGAACATGTGTGCTGCAGGCGGGAAACCTGGAGCCTTTCCTGCTGGCTTTTCACGAGGTTCTTATGAAAGTAGCCTCACGAGACAGGAGCAGACTGTCCGCAGCTGTACAGTCAAGTACACAGGAGTCCTGGGTACACCCGAGGCTCAGCACCAATGTTCCCTGGAGATCTTGCAGCAAGCTGAGATCAGCCAGTGTCTTTCCTCCCGAGGATCAGGACCAATCCTACCTGGTTCTTGTCAAGCAGGCTTTCGGAACTGCATAAACACTCCACGTGTGCCTGACGAATGACATCTTTCTAAGACCCTTTAGGAGAATGTCTATTGCTTGTCCAAGGAACGGGATGAGGGAACCAGGAGGGATGCGTTATTTTCACCCCATTCATACTGAAAAAAAAAAACAAAACAAAACAAAACAAAAAAACCCATGTCAGCCATGTGGTGTTTATAAACCAGTAAATGAGGACAGAAAAGAAATGATGACCACACAACATGAACGTGACCGTACGGAGGATGAATGCCACGGATAATGTCGCAAACTTGACGATGATAAACCTCGAGGGCAGGAAGGAGGACGTGGTTGTGATGGGAAAACCACTTCCAGGGACACAGGCAGATCTAGGGGATCCCTAGCAGAGGGAACCACAGATGGGGTCCGATTACAAAGATGCTAAGAGCAAAGGGTGCTTCCACACGGACGCCTCACTTCACGCGCTGCGAGAGTGTCAACCCGTGAGAACCTAAAGTCCGATATATACAATAATTTCTCAAAATGCTACGAGTTATGAACAAACGCCAGGTCTGTCTCAAAAGGGAAGGCTCCTTGAGGCCCTTCTGTGGTCTTCTGCTCTGTGCCTTCCCCTACATTGGTCTGAGAGCGGAATGGATTAAGCTCCAGACAGCTCCCTCCAGTTGTCTTTCTGTGTCCCTCGATCGGTTTTTCTCTTCTAATCTTGGCAGTTTCCTGTACCCTACCCAGAGTGCAGGCCCTGGGCACCACTGTGTCCTAAGAGAAATGCAGAATGCCTTCCTGGTCCAACCAAGGAATGTAGCTCCTAGAAATAAAACAAAATCTCTGAAAACAACAGTCAACTTTACAGTGATATGCAATTGCTACATTAGACACACAGACAAGACCGAACTGAAATAGATAAAGAAAAAAAAATAGGTCAATGAAATTAGCCCACCACCCCTATTCTATGGACTTGGAGAATCAAACTTCCAACTCTACCTGTTTGGAAGAGTCCTAAGCCAAACTGTTCCAACTGTGGGGACATGTTCCTTGCCATAGTTCTTCAGGGCAATGCCAAAGGAAGACCTACGTGTCCCACCCAACACAGAGACAGAAATGCAGGCTCTTCCTACGATTCAGTTCTTGAAACATGGTCTAGTGACCCCTATGCTTCCAGGCAGACCCTAGCCTGGCTCAAATGTATCTTCCTGTGTTCAAGGAAGGTGCCAAGAGGATTGGCTCTCACCCTGTGTGCGGTGCTGGACAGGTTCCGTGCTGCAAGAGGTCCTGGCGCACCCTCAGGTGTGGGAGCCCTAAGAGGAAGCAAGTGAAAAAGGCAATATCACAGGAAGATGCTGGAGAGGCTGGGAGAAGAAAGAGAGCCACCAGGGACACACAGCGATGTTCCTCAGGGACCCCGGCAAGTGTCATGGAAACAAAGAAATGAGACAATACCGCGGCATAGCAGCTAAGAGCAGAGCCTGCCAGCAAGAAGGTTCCGGAAATGGCCCTGGGAATGAGTGGTGTGGAGCCAAAGGGAAGGCTGTGGCCGGCCTGCGCAGCCTTCGGATCTTTCTGTAACACCCCACAGATGGGTGGAGATGCTGCTGGGATTGCCCTGACCACCCAGGCAAACAATCCTGCGGCGCTGTCTTCCAGTCTTCCAGCCAAATCAACAAGAGGGCACTGGCGTGGGTGTTACGCTCACAGGGGCCTACAGGCTCCACCTGTCACCATTCACAGCACCCTAGAATCTGTTACCCTGGTTCCCGCACCAGGGGGGCCTCACACGCCGTATCTCACGAGCTGTGTTTATTCTCAAACGCCCCTTACGCCACGTTTATTTGTAAGAACATATCGAAGCTTTTATTTCTCCTGCTGTGGGAAGGAGGTCCGCCAGGACGCGCTACAAGAAAAGGGGATGTTTATGTAAAACTTTTAGACAGAATGCAGGAAAAATAATCTTTCTGGTTAGAGGGCCGTCGCTGGAGGAGGTGAGGAGCTGACTTCTCAGAAGGGCTCTTAATTGCATTTAAGTTTATCAGAAAAATTGCTTAAGCCTCTATCAGGAATGTCGGCTTCTTTCCAGAAGAAAGTGGGCGACGATGTAGCTTATACACAGAGAGTCGTATCCCGAAGCAAACGCGGGGCAGCATTTTTCCCATTTATTCATCCTCCTCTATGTATACTTCATGCTTCCTCCACGTCAGTGGGTTTTCTCCACTTCCAAATGCCAGCCACAGTCAGCAGCTCTATTGCTCTCTCTGGTTTATGCCGGGGTCAAATGCTCCTTTCTCACGATAATCTCTTTGTAGTCTACATTGGGGTGTCCCATTGTTCCAAACTTGCTTTTCGTTGCTGCTTCTTGTGAGGGCTGCCTTGGAGTTTGAGTTTTTATTCTTTGGGTAATCTCGGCTGTGCTAAAGTTCACTCTAAGACGGGCTGACACTGACCTCAGAGCAACCCCTTTGCCTGTCTGACGGATGCTGGAATTTCAAGTGTGCGCCACCATGTCTGGCGTTGCTGCCCCCTCAGCCCTTGTTTTAATTGCAAGTGATTGTATATTTTTCTTCCGTGTATGTGCCCACTAGTAATCAAAAGTTGGCGTAAGGGACTCCACGGTCCTCCTGTCTTGTTTCTCCATGGTGCTCGGTGCACGGTTTCTTCCCCATGGCTCACTGTGGCTACTTGACCGTCAGCCAGTTCATCTTGATTCCTGTCCGTGGGAAGGGAGTGAAGAAGGCTTCTTTAAGGACATGTTTCCAAAGCTCCCACGGCGTCTCAGCTGACCTCATTTTGGCCTTCGCCTAGGTGCCGAGAGCCACTGGTAGTGAGGGAAAGGGAACGAGGTGGCCTTTAAAACCCACACCTTCTGCTTCAGGAGAGGATGGGAAGAGGAAAACAGGATGGGAAAAGAGGGCGGGAGGGTCAGCACGAAGTTCCCTTCGAATGGCCTATCTCAACGTTGGTCAGTCCTCACAGGCCAGGAAACTGTTTTTTACTCAAGCTGTATCCGTGGGCTCTAGTCTGTTTATTCTAACTGGCTTCACAGTAGATACTCATGGACTTTATTTAAATATATTTTCGTTCGTTCTTTCACAACTTCATACATGTGTATTATGCATTTTAATTCATATTTATGAATATATGTATTCACCCCATTGCCTTTTCTTACCCACACTCTGCCTCCCACTGAAACCCTTCTCTGTAACATAGATTTTATTTTTTTTTTTTTTAGTGTAGCTAAGCGCCAATTCCTAACTCTGGGTGATTTACATATAATATTAGAATGTTGATTATGTGTGATCAAATGTGAGTTCTGTATGATCAGATATGATTAGGTATCTATGAAGACTCAGCCATGGGGACTAACTTGATCATCAATCCACCATGAGTCCCAATTCTTTCCCACGTACCACACAACTGTACTGACGCACTAATACGCTATACACATTGTAAACCACTCACACAAATGAAAGCTGGTAAGGTGAAGAGAGGCCAAGCCAATGTCCTAACGCTTTCTTCCTTCGCTCTGGCGTGCTGTGTGAGAGAAGCCCACGGCCACAGCGTCTGGGGCTCTTGCTCTACAGTTCCCATACAGAGCACCATTCCAACTGAGAATCCACTCCAAATGGAACCTGGAAGTCCAGGGCAAATGTTAGCGGTGGATGTGGTCATCCTGTATGGCTCACACTGGGGGAAAAGAAAGAAAACAATTGCTGAAACCCCCACATTTGGGATCCGACAAACAAATTAAGTGTCTCGACAAGATGTCTACATTGAAAAACCCATTTGGGCTCTTTGCACAACACAGTTGAGTTTGCTAAAGAGTTCAATCTCATCTTGTTTATGAACCCCTAATTTCCCCACGATTGGGTTTCACCGATGGGATAAACAAGGAACATTGCTGGTTCTGCTCTCTGTGGTCACGGATTACAGGGCCCCGGAGAAGCAGGCAGAGGTAGTGTGGGGTCTGGGTTTCAATGTGCTGTGTGTGTAGTCTATGGGCTTCTATAGTATACATACGGAGACCAAAGCTTTTCCAACGGAGCTGGGGGTGAAGTTGCCAGAGCGGTCACACGGCATTTCCCTAAGGACCGAGAGCCTGAACCTGACAGTTTTCATTTTGTGTTCCAGAATAAAACCAAGCAATCAGGACCCGGCAGGCCCCTGCACCGGGGCCGCTCACCGATATCAATTACTCCGCTAATTAGCCTGCCAAAGTGTCCTGTTCATTTAGGTCTTTCATTTGCAGGGACGGTGAAGCAGCGGGGACCAAAGGAAACAGGGACCACACCATCTCGGGATTGCCAATGTGAACATCTGATCAGAGGCTGGCATGTGCCCACAGCCTTAGGGAGAAGAATGTCGGAAAATCAGTTTAGAGAAAGTTCAGATATGGCTCAGGAGAGACTGTAGGATTCAGAAGTGAAATTCCCTGCGTTCTGATGATTGGCCGTGGAGATAAAGACATCAGTAAGACTGCACAGAATTTCTGTGATGAGTTTAGGTTTTGAAAGAATCTGTGCAGGCGAAATCGTATAACCAAGGTCAGATTATGAAATGTATAAGAACATTGTCAAAACTGCTAATGCGCTGATACGCCAGTGCTTATGAAAATGACACAGGCAATAAGACCTGTCCGGCTCGTCTGTGCTCAGCGCAGACGTGAACGAGGAGGGGGCTGTGCAGCCGGGAAGACAGGGAATGCTGCAGGTGAGCCAAGCTTCCCAATCACGGGACATTACCTCCAAAGTGGGGAAAGGCAAGCGCTGGCTACAGGAGACACGGCCTCTGCAGAAGGAAGAGCCGCTGAAATGAACCCCACTCTCCATTTCCAGAGAATTCTACAGGGCCTGGAGTCACGATGCTGAGGTCGTTTTATTCCAGAAGCAGATTCGAGACGGCTTGAGGCATACAGGCTTCTCAGAAGCACAGAGCTTAGGTGTCTCAGAGCAGACTGCCCCAAATCAACGAGAAGACGCGTGCTCTTTTGAAAACTTCTGGAGGGGACTGGTTCCCACGTCCTATGTGGAGTTAAAAATCAAAATCAGGAGCATCTTGCACAGGTCTCCAGTCTTCTGACATTTGTGACATGCTGTTGTCATCTATTAACGTGCCGGGCTGTATTCAAAGCTCTCCTGGGAGGCACGTAGTCCATTAGCCACAGGTTGGATACATACAAATCATACATATGGGCTCTTTAGGGTGATAGACGAACAGCCGGCAGGCAAGCTCTAACCAGGTGCAGAACACCTGCAAGACAGTCCCTTTGCATATGTGACAAATGGCCTTTAAAGGTTTGCTACTTTCCTTCTTTGTAAAAAAAAAAAAAAAAAAATTTATTTTCTAAGTGCCTTTTTAAGCATGCAACTAGAAGACTTCTTTGAATGCAGCATGTAATTCATTGTGAGATAATGTATATACTTGAAATACTTTTTTTGATTGAGGAAGATTATATTAAATGTATAATTCATCTTAATTTTACAGCACTGAATATGGAAATCTGTCTTAGAACTGAGTAGACACCCATACACATACACACGTGTATTTATAAGACTGAAATCATACATTTTATACACTTGCCTTTGATTTTAATCTTCAGATCAGTGCCATGGAAAACTCCATAAACATCATTTCTAATGAATCAGTAATAACCCATAATTCATGTAATTATTCCTTTATTGTTCTAAACTTTCAAGTTGGTTTTCTTCTAATTTTGTGATTTATTTTCCAGAAACGATTTTCTGCCTTGCCCGTTGCCTTCCTGAAGTGTGGTTCTGAAGCAGAATTAGCGAATGAACAGACACACAAGGCACGAAGATTCCAGTACACGGTCCCAGACCGCGTCTCCGAAAATCTGCCCCAGTCCACCGGTCAGCACGGCCACCGGTCATCTGAATGAGGACCCAGCTTCCAACCACTAGAGATGAACTTACAATTTCTGTGTCCAGATACTGGGAGAAAAAAAATCTGTTCCCTTTATATTTGACTTGGATTTCATTAGCTACAGTGAGCTAGTTACAGTACCCGGGAGGTTATCTCTTTCTTTCTTTCTTTCTTTCTTTCTTTCTTTCTTTCTTTCTTTCTTTCTTTCTCTCTATCTTTCTTTCTTTCTCTCTATCTTTCTTTCTTTCTTCTTTCCTTTCTTTCTTTCTTCCTTTCATTCTTTTCTTCCTTCTTTCTTTCTTTCCTTCCTTCCTTCTTTCTTCCTTCTCTCTCTCTTTCTTTCTCTCTTTCTTTCCCTTTGTCAATCATTTATTGTTTTACTCATTTTTCTATCGCAAATTCTTTCTTCCTTCTCTCTCTCTTTCTTTCTCTCTTTCTTTCCCTTTGTCAATCATTTATTGTTTTACTCATTTTTCTATCGCAAATCTTTTATTTTTCCTGCTTACTGTCTTGTCATCTTTCCAGAGATCTGAACCATCTGGGTCTGACTTGTTCATATTTGCACACTAAGCGTTTGTGCTGTGTTTTCCATACGGCGTCTTCCTTAAGGCTGACTTTATAGAACATGCACATTCTCCATTGGAGGGTTCAGCAAACCTGCTCCTGCGGGTCTGTCTGCTGCTGACCATGCTGAGCCCCGGCCACTGCTGTCTTTCTGAGTGACAGCTTGGTGTGCATTCTGTCTGTGCCTGTCTCTGTTCTGTGCTTGGCGTTTGATTGCCTTCATCTGATACAGCTATGCTGATCAGAGATATGTGTGTTTCTTTAAAAAGCTTTGCTGGAGGCTGTTGCTAAGTTATCAAATCACACGTGAACCTATGTTTCATAAGATATCAAGTTCATGGTTGAGGCGTAGTCTTGGGTTGTCATTACCTGAGGTCAGGAATTTGGTACATTTTCACGCCCCTGCCTTCACTACATCTGCTTTCTAGTCTTCATCGCAGTGTAGGTTGGTAGGATACCCTGAAGAGGCAGAGGCAGGAGGATCACGATATGGAGGCCAGCCTGGGCTACACATTGATGCCTGGCTTTGGTGGCGCATGCCTTTAATCCCAGCACTCGGGAGGCAGAGGCAGGTTGATCTCTGTGGGTTCGAGTCCAGCCTGGTCTTCAGAGTGAGTTCCAGGACAGGCTCCAAACCTTTGAGGACAAACCCTCAAGAAAAACAAAACAAACAAACAAAATCTCAAACTGGGATTTCTACCAAATTGTTGCTTTTCCATTTACTAACTTTTAGGCCACCGTTTGGGTATTGGTTTTCAATGAAATCATATTTGCATTTTATCTGAATGCAGCAGCAATTACTTTCCTTTAAAAGGATGTTGATGTTTCCTGTGTCGCAGTTATTCTTCCCCACGCTCGCTGAGAACCCTTTGTTACAACCTTTTGTGGCCTAGAGTCCTCCGGTTTTGTGATTTCTCAGGCAGCTAGACTGTGTGACGCAGAGCTATCACTTGGTTAGGTGCAACTTCTTCCACAGAGGCACCAGGTCCTGATAAGCAGGGACCACGAACGAATTCAGGCTCACTAGCTCTGCCTCTAGAATCACCTTACCATGTGAAGTACAAGGGACATGTGGATAGCGTCTGAAAGGACTGCTTGCTATGTTATTTAAAAGTTTACATGTGGAAAGAAGGTTGGAGGCTGTGAAGCCCTGAAGCTGGGGTGGCCAAGCAGGCAAGAAACAGAGACGGGTGTGCACAGGGTTAGAACGGCTGCCTCACATCATAAGGAAAGAAATAGAAACATGGCCAGAGCACGGTGACTAAAACCTGAAAAGCCAGTCCTTGGGAAGCAGAGGTAGAAGGAGCGTGAGTTCAAAGCCAACCTGGGTTACACAGAGAGTTAGTTCAAGGCCAACCTGTACATGTCTCATAAACACATACACACATACTCGCACACATGGACACACACACACGCACACACGCGATCGTGCACACTCACACACATGCATGTTCACATGCACACATGCAATTGTGCACACTCACACGCATGCACACATGCACACACAACCATGCACACTTACACACATGCACATGCACACTTGCGTACTCAGTATCCCTTACCTAGGCTGGATTGGGAAACAAGCCTCAAGGGAAACAAACCAGGATTAGGATGGCTACAAAGGTTTCTTAATCTCAAACAAAAGCTGCAAGACTCTTAGTGACAAGGACCGGAAATTTCAGAGCCTTCTAGTTTCTTAAATGTTAAGCATGGGACCAGCAGGACGGCTCAACAAGATATGGTGCAAGGGGCCAAGCAAGGGTGGCCTGAAGTCCTCCCTGGGAACAAACCCTTCACTCTGACCTCTGACCTCCACACATGCACCATTGTGTGCTCACACGCACACGGTATATGCAATGTAATGATAGAGATGTAGTATTTTGCAGCTGGTTACACGTGGCTGTGAGCAGGAGTCACGTGGGGCTGATTTTCTGAAATATTAATTCACCCACTCTCCATCAACTATGTTCTGCTTCCATAAAGTCTAACTAGGATCAAATTCAGGGTGTGTGCACGTGTGAGTGTGTGCCTGTGTGTGTGCATGTATAAGTGTGTCTCTGCGTGTGCATGTGTATGCGTGTGCAGGTATAAGTGTGTCTCTGCATGTGCATGTGTGTATATGCATAGCTACGTGCACGTGTGCGTGCTTGTGTGCCGTTTTCTGTCTCACTGAAAGTCTGATTGCCTCAGAGGCCTGAAAGTCAGAGCAACGCTCCCTCCAGATTCGGCCTTAGTGAGAGAGACTGCAGCTCACTGCTGCGATCGCTAACTTCATATCAATTTGGTTGGGCCGTAGTGCCAGATATGTGGTCAAAAATTCTGGATGTTTCTGTGAGGGATTTTTTTTGGATGAGAAAAACATTTAAATCAGTGAAACTTGAGTGAGGTGATTGTCCTCCATAACGTGGGTGGGCCTCATCAAGTCCATGAGAGCCCGAGTGGAATAGCAAACTGAGCTCTGTACGCAGGAAGGAGTTCAGCCAGAAGATACCTTTGGGCTTGAGCTGCCACATCAGTTCTCCCCTGGTCACCAGCCTGATGGCCCCACAGACTCCCCGCCTCCGCGGTCATGTGTGCCAACTCCCTAGAGTGGATCTCTGTTTTCTCACACTCTTTCTCTTATTCTCTCTGCCTCCCCCTCTTTTTTCCTTCTCTTCCTCTTCCCCTCCTCCTTCTCCTCCTCCTCCTCCTCCTCCTCCTCCTCCTCCTCCTCCTCCTC
>NW_026067986.1:2017543-2059515 GCF_014885135.2 Alexandromys fortis | reverse complement strand
TGCACACTCACTGTTGAGATTGTGCACACTTACTGCTGAGATGACTGTGCACACTCACTGTTGAGATTGTGCACACTTACTGCTGAGATGACTGTGCACACTCACTGTTGAGATTGTGTGCACTCACTGTTACAATCCCTCTGGGATTATGCTGAGTTATGTGACAAGCATGGTGTTAATACAGACAGGACTGTAGGACACCCAGACTTTCATAATATCTAATCTTTACATTTTGTAATTGACAAAACAATACACAGGAGGGCTTTGCTTGAGTGATGATAATCAAGACATAGATGGTAGGTATATTTGCAAAACTGTGAGATAGCAAGCAAATTCTTGAGTAAAAGAAAAAGGCTAAATATTAGAAAAATACACATACTACATTTCTGATAATCCTATGCAATCTGTTCCCCCAGAGACCTCCCAACTGGAATAGAGAATTCACACTGAAAATAGATAAATGAGAATTCTTCTACAGGAATTATTTCATAGCTATTTGTAGACCATAGATAAAACACTCTGTCTTCCAGGAGTTCATATTCAAAGCAGGCTTCCTGTGTTTGGCAGCCCCGAGGCACCTGTTCTGTAGGGGTGGGGATGCAGCTTTTGGGGAACCCAGCCACTCTCAGCTCTCCGCCCACTGTGTCGCCAATGGAGTTTTGTACCCACATCCGTGTAAGCCTCAGAGTTGATTAACAGCTTCCAAGAAGACTCACCTGCTGTTTCTTCAAGTTAAATCAGCCGTAGACGGTGATTCCAGAGAAACTCCAGTGACACCCACACACTGGAGACCCTGTATGAAAATGGAGTTTGCGTTGGATAAAAGTGTCGCGATAAAGACAACACTAATGACTCCGACGAGCCACGGTGCACACCAAGGAGCTAACTTCCTGCTTAAACATGCAGGAAAGCCAACAAGCATAACACATACGTCTTCCTTCCAACTCAGAGATTCCTAAGCAAACCCAAGTCAGAACCGAAAACAGCCACGGACAACCCACTGGCTGAGATTTTCCCACAGGTGAGCAATCACTAAATGACCCGTAAGACCACACCACCCAAGTCTGCGGTCCTTGTGCCGCCATCTAGGAGGCCTTGTTGGCCAGCATGAGAGGGCTCAGCCCATCCTCTGTCCCGACATCCCAACTCCTTCCTTCCCTGTGTGTTTTTATGACACACGGGGCAGCAGGAATACTCGGCCAGTGCACACTTCTCTACAGCAGTGTGCCTTGGGAGAGATGTGTGGCCTCCAGGGATATCACGCTGTTCCAACGCCAAGAGATCAGTAGGAGCTCAGCTTACAGTCAGCAACCTGATCCACGGTCTCTGTATGGATGCCTCCGGGCAAAGATCCATCCTTGCTTTAGTTGCTGGTACACAGGCTGGAACCAGAGGTGGATGTGACCCTTCAAGGACTGGCCCCATCACCCACATGCCCTGCTAGGCTCCACCCCCAAAGGCTCCACAACCTCCCAAAACAGCAGCCCCAACCGGGGCACACCGGAGAAGGAGCCAGTGGGCTATCTTGGTTCTTCATCACGGGTGTGAACAGAGATGGGACCGTGGTGGTGAAAACCGACTGGTTTTCTAAAAGGGAACCTCTGGTAGTCAGATTTATTTTTCTTTGCCTTGCACTATGAATAAAATAGCGCTCAGCTGCACAGCTTAGATCATTTCCTGGAGTGCAGTTGGGCTTTGGTGCACGCGGACGGCCGTTTTAAACTAACTCCGGGGTGAGGGAAGGAGCTGGCAGCCCACTAGGAAGAATTTCATCACCTAGGCTCCCGAACCTCAAAAGGCTCTTTATATACTTGAGATAGAAAAATTCTTTCACTGTCGCCTGAGATTATGTTTCATTATTCCGTGGGTTCAGTTACATGCCCCAAATGACACCTGATAAGCCGTCTACTGTGTGTCAAATTCACGCCAAGCGATTGGAGACTATGTTCCCAAATGATTGACAGTTCTCTAGCAACAACGAGGTATATTACCTGTCAACTTTTGAGGTATGTCTTCGATATAATGAAAATGAAAGAACACTAAAATACTTAGAACTCTGGAAGAGGGAGGTTCCGTCGTTCCAAAGAGATCCTGGGTGACTGGGAAAAAATGTGTTTGCCTGGGTAACAATAGTATCAGTGCCATGTGGGCATCTCAGCCACACACTTGAATGCAATGAACCCTGTAAATTGCTCCTTCCCATTAACAGGAAGACAGTGCTGACCTCAGTAGCCCCAACAGAAGAGCAACTTGGCGTTCTAAATTTGGAGACAAAAGTCTGCTAATTGGTATTAAGGAGCTGACATTTCCTGTAAGTTGGGGGCTTACCATCCAGGTTTCAGACCCAGGCATTAGAGGCAATGTGTTATAATTGGTTCGCTCTGGGTTAGCTGGTGGCTATTTTTAACATCGGAAACCTGTTATTTTGTCGTTGAGGTTTATCCTGCTTTTCTACAGCTTCACAAACTTTCCTTTTTAAATTCTAGAACCTTCCACGCCGATTATAAACTTTTATCTTTAAGAGGGGTGTCGCCTTTTAATCATTTGCCAGAACCGGGGTCCCCTTTCCTTTCTCCAAAACGTTCTAGAAGACAGCGCTGCTCTTAACTTTGAGAAAAAAAAAAACTCTACTTGTCTCACAGAGGTTCTTATTAATTCCCTGGGAAGCCTGGGTCAAGACAGAAGTTGGTGTAAAACAACATGTCCCAAGGATTTATACTTGCTTCACACAAATGTGAGTTTCCCCCTTAGCAGAGGAAGCCAACGTTCTGCTCTTTGCCCCTTGCCCATGGAACATACTGAGCGCTGTTTCTCACGTGCCCAAGTTAGCCCCAGCTGAGTTGCTCTGGTCATAAATGAAAAAAGCTGTGGTCAGTGCCTGGGTTTTAAATCTGAATCCTGACTGTCACTCGCTAGCCTTGGGATCCCTAAGCCTAGTCTCGCGCCTTCTCAGGAGAGTCTATGAGAAAGCGTGGTGCGTAGCCAGCACCCCCCAAGGCTAGCTGTTCCTATCTCAGCCGCATTGAGTGGAAGCGCGCAGGGGCGCAGGCCTGAAGCTCTCCCCACATTCTCGTGTCGCTAGGAGCGTGCCCTGAGTGGGGTCCGTGGCTGGCCGCTGCTATGCTGCAGAAGGTCCTGTCCTGCCTGTTGCTGGCGACCCCCTCAGCATGTGACCGCTCATGGGTGTCCCTGCTTGAAATCTAGGAGACACCAGGGCTTCTTTTCAGTCAAACTGGAAATCCTCATTCATTCCCCGCTTCCTTTCCGTTCTTCCCCTCCAGTTCCTTCAGTCTAGAACATTCTTTTTTTAGTAACATGTGTGTTGTTCTTCTGGTTGGTGGTCCCCGTTTAAAGACTCCGAGTGCTCAAAACTCAGTTGCCCTGCACCGCGGAGGACTGTTTCCTTGCCTGGGTGAAATTTCTGGCTAGGAAACGGACAGTTTTTTTTTTTTCTTTTCTTTACAGTTGTAACTACCTTTATAAATACTACTCTAGAGCCCAGTGCCTTGTGCAACGAGGACCCGTGTTTGTGTGTTAATTGCATGATGTCATGCCTGCGCCTTTCCTTTCTCGGATGAGAAATGCCCAAGGCATCCGGAACTCCCTTCTTACTGGGTGAGACCTGTGCATCTCAAAGTTGTCCCTGCAACTCAAGAAGGTGGCGGCGCTGACTGCTGTGCAGTTACTGGTTCCAGGCTCTGGGCCGCTGAGGATGGAGGAAGGGCAAGGGAGGAAGGTGTGACTTGAACTAAGAGCCCCGATCGCCTGAGGCGCCCATTCTTTCCAGACTTGGTTCTTCATTGACAAAACTAGAAGGGAGAGTCTTTTCCAGCTGTGGAATGATGAAATACTAAAAATCTGCAGAGCTCAGGCTTAAAAAACGTTGTCCATTTCCTTTGTCAGGATCACTGAGAGCAGTCACGTATATGGGCTTTCTGGGTCCGTGCTCTTTTTGAAAATAAACTAATATATTCTCATTCTTCCTGTCTTCTCAACTACCCTCATTTTGCATTAAGAAGCTATAAAGAAGCCTACAAACCACAATCCCAGAGAACTTAGACAACAATGAGGACACTAAGAGAGATTTACATAAATCTAATCTACATGGGAAGTAGAAAGTAGAAAAAGACAAAATCTCCTGAGTAAATTGGGAGCATGGGGACCTTGGGAAAGGGTTGAAGGGGAGGGGAGAGGCAGAGAGGGGAGCAGAGAAAAATGTAGAGCTCAATAAAATCAATAAATTTTTTTAAAAAAGAAGTTATATACTGATTTGAATAAAGTGGAATCTTCTGGGTGTCAGAATGAGGAAGAGACCTGGTCAGTTGTCCTCATCAGCTTAGATCATGAAATCCAATATGGACAGGTTCAACAGAACCTCCATATATGGGCTGCGCGTGCATGCTTCAGCATGGCCAGGGCATAAATTCCATTCATTCATTCATTCATTCATTCACTCATTCATCTTATTGAAGAGAAGAGTTGTCCTTGTGTCTTGAGTCTAGGTGTTCAGTTCAAAGAAGGTTAATGCTTATCTCAAAATACAAACTCATATACATATGTCATACAGGCACAGAAAAGTGATTGGAATGGATGTATAGCAAAACACGCATAGTAGCTATATCTGAACTGTGAAACACACGTGCTTTGAAGTTTTCATTATAATCATCAAGCATGTTTTACTTTATCATAATAATAAAGAGTTTTGACCCCTTCTAGTTTGCCTTTCCACACATCCAGGCTTGTGCGCACCTCAGTCCTCTGTGAGTGCGTGTTGACATCTAGGTATCCTCCACTTCCCAGGGAAAACTGCTTCTGTGTCCTGCTCTCCCTCGTCTCTTGTAGACGTCCAGAGGTGTGCGCTGATTAAAGGTTAGGTGTAGAAAATGACACTGTGGACTCCCTGTGTGTTTCCAGTGTCTATATCTTAGGTTTGGGGTTTGTTTTGTCCAGGGTAGGCATTCCAAGAACACTCTAATGCAGCGAGATTTGCATGCTCAGACCGAACAGATTTAAGCACCTTTCAAAGTTGCTCGTTCCCATCAGATAAACTCACCCAAATAATAAAGCCCCACAGGAAATATCTACTGACAGTGGAGAAAATTAACAAATGAACAGTTTCATCGCAATGAATAAAATGACATTGAGGTCTATCCAAAGGAACTCAAAATTGTTTATTGTGTATCTGTTTGGAATCAAAAGTTTTGGTAAGGAATATGGCCACTTTTATTAACACTAAGTAACTTCAAGGTGATTAAAAGCCATACTTTGTAGGATCATGATCTCCTGTATAAATAAATCCTTTGTTCTTAATAACTAGAATTCACTTTAGTCATTGTAATATCACTGCGCAAAGTAGGCCCACGTCTATCATAAAACTAGAAATGAAACTGTCTTCCACGCACTGCCTTTAGGAGAATGTCTCCAAATCTGGACTGAAATATCGCGAATGTTAAGAAAGGTTTTTCGTATTGTGCTTTTGAAGCATCATTGTAAACCAGTCTCCAAGGATGTAGGGAAGAGGGCCGCTTGTTGGTTCCTGCCCACCCGGCTAGATTAGCCCCAAAAATAATCACACAGAAACTGTATTAATTAAAACACTGCTTGGCCCATTAGCTCTAGCTTCTTATTGGCTAACTCTTACATCTTAATTGAACCCATTTCTATTAATCTGTGCATCACAGCCTACCAGCAAAGTTTCAGCACGTCTATCTCTGGCAGCAGATCCATAGCGTCTCTCTCTCCGCCTTCCTTCTCCCAGCATTCAGTCCAGTCTTCCCTGCCTGGCTAAGTTCTACCCTGCTATAGGTCAAAGCAGTTTCTTTATTCGTTAATGGTAATCACAGCATACAGAGGGGAATCCCACATCACAAGGAGGGTGGGTGTCTCTTTCTCTGCCTTGTCTAAGATTCGTATCTAATGGATAACGGTCTCAATAACTTTAACCAAGAAGAATTATCAACCAAGCAATAGGAGATCAAGAGACACAAAAGATTTTGCTTGTTACAGTCCCCAGAGACAGGATGGAGGCATAAGTCTGCATTTTTGAACTAACCTCCGTGAAACACAGAGGCACGGATAACCTCCCTTTTCTCCTGCTCCCTTAAAACCTAGAAAAAGACAAGGAGGAGACTGTGTGAGACCAAAAGATGAAATTACCCAGATTTTTTTAATGTACCATAGGTCAGAAGAGCTTCCTTCTTCTACGGCCTCGATGATACTGTACCAGGTGCTAATTTAAAGCCTCAAGCCAGCTTGAGTCATTTGGTAGAAACAAAACTCTAAGCAGGGGGCAGAGAAGACCAGTAATTTTTTCTTTTTTAAAGAAGAAAATGCAACTGGGGAAAATAAAATGTACTGTTTCGCTAGAAACCCGACTCCACCCCCAGGCTAACCAAGCCTTGTTCCTGAGGATGAATAATGTCACTGTAACTCATCGGGAGACTCCACGTTTTAATTTGAAGAGCCGTTCCTATGTGAACCTTTAATGGCCTGTCTTCTGGACCCACAGAGGGAGTTGCGGAAGGAGTCATCCGGCAGGGGCATAATTAAGGCTTGTGAGAAGCAGCTGGGGCGCTGATCCCCTTCTTGGCCAATGACTGGCCAGCACCAGCACCAGCACCGAAATCTACCACGTGATCAGGGCCTCTAGCCCCGCAGGGCTTTATGGTCTGCAAGCCACAACTTACTAATAAGCACCCGCCAGCCTGTTTGCTAAACAGATCTGTCCTGGCCGGCACCCCAAGACTGCTGCCCTTGAAACCCGGAGTGCTCTCCCCTGCGTGGCCCATTGTGTGGCAAGCGAGGGAACGGACCCTGTCCCTCTTGGAGGCGGCGCAATGACAGATCGGTTAGCTCTACAGCTGTGGCTCCCAAGACTGCTCCCCTCAACCCAATCGAGGCCTCATTTATTTTTGTATTGTCTTTGCTGCAAACCAACCAAACAGCTCCTCCGAGCTCATGTATACAATACAGCCAACGGCTCTTTCTCGTATAAACAAGATGGCAACTCTTGGCTCAAAGGCCTCAGCCTCGGGTAGCTGCTGGTTTTGTTTTTATGGTCGGAGTGAAGCCTTTGCTTGCTGTAGCCTCGTTAGATTGTTTAAGGAAACATGGAAGACTGCTTTCTTTGATAGATGTTTCAGTGTGTCGAAGACCCTGCCCCTGTACAGTAATGTTGTTGTGTGTGCGGATACGAGGCTGTCGCCTTAAAGCCCCAAAATGTAAACAAACAGAAAAGGGACATCTCTGCGGGAATCATGGCAAAGTGACTTTGACTTATGGGCATTGATCTTCTAACCATTACGACATATGGAGGAAAACGTCTTTTAGAAAGCACTTTTATGTCCAAATTAATAATCCTTGACGAACTGATAATTTAAAAAAAAAAATCTAGGCGTCAGGAATATCAGCATGGAGCTAGGAAGTCCACCTGGAAACAGCGCAACAGCACCAGAAAGAAACACATTTTTAAAAAATATTTATTTATTATGTATACAATATTCTGTCTGTATATCTGCAGGCCAGAAGAGGGCACCAGACCTCATTCCAGATGGTTGTGAGCCACCATGTGGTTGCAGGGAATTGAACTCCAGACCTTTGGAAGAGCAGGCAATGCTCTTAACCACTGAGCCATCTCTCCAGCCCCACACATTTTTTTTTTCAGTTTGTCACACTGTTTGAGCATCAACTCCGTGGCCTAATGATAACTCAGACTCTTGAGAAAATACGAGGCAAGCTAGTGATGCCACTGAGAAACATCTAGAGACCTTTGGGAAAACGGCTTCCCAGATAATAGTAGGCGATAAAACCGTAACTGTGCTTCCCCTGGGAGGGAGTCTGGAGCCGGCTTTATTTATCTAGAGCAGGCGGCACAGCTCGCTGGAGCTCCAATTGCTTCAGCAAAACGGAGTGGCCTCTTCCGCTGTCTCAGGATGGGCTGGCGGGAGAGAGAAACACTCAGGGCATCGGTCCCTGGAAGTCTGCAAACACTTATGAGTGGAAACTGTTGTCATCGTTGAATTGAGATCAGCTGGTGACGACCAGGTACAGGTTTACGGGCTGTCAACCACTGGACAGGAGTCTTCCCGATCAGCTGGTGGTGATGACCAGGTACATGTTTATGGGTTGTCAACTCCTGGACAGGAGTCTTCCCGATCAGCTCTTCATTACCCTCACCAGCCTGACTTAGGGATCTCGGAAGGCAGTTTGAAATGTATAAAGAGTTTTGTCTAACGTCATCTCACTTTTTGCTACTTACTGACCACCCCCCCCACACACACTACATTTTCCCAAAGCAGAACCTTCTAGATTCACTATAGCAATAGGTGTTCAAAGCCAACATCTACGGCTTCCTCTGGGGCTACACTCAGAGGGAAATAAACAAGAAGGGAAGAATGTTCAGAGCTGAGGACTGGCTCACCAACTGGGTAAGAGTTTGTCCCGTTCTTCCGAAGAACCAGAGTTCAGGTCCTAGCAGCCAAGTTAGGAGGCTCAGCACCCCATGTAACTCTAGACTCAGGGTATCAAACTTGCTGTACTGGCTTCATGGGTACCTACGCTAACATGTACAGACTCACATTCACACATACATGTGTGTAGTGTCTGCGTGTGTGTGTGTGTGTGTGTGTGTGTGTAATTAAAATGAAATGAAGCCATTAAAGCTGCATTAAGGAGGAAGTTAGGGGGCTGTAATATTCCCTTACTGCCTCTCTGGTGTCTCTGGGCCCTGCAGAGTCTTATCCCTCATTCTTGAGATTGGTGACTTGAGTGTTCTCCTTTTCACACACACACACACAAACACACATGTGTGCATGCATGTATCTATGCATAGGCACATATTCCTCCCACTAGGTAGCTTTTTTTTTCCATCCCACCCTATCTTGTGAAGCAAGTCTATCAGCAAAAATCCCCACCTCAGATCCAAAAAAGTTTCTAAAGAAACCCACAATTCTATGGGCTTTTTTCCCTCAGTCTTTTAGAGACACCATCCCCCTGCCAAGTGAAAAGAAGCCTGTGGTCCCTTCTTCCCTGCAGCTAATTGCAGTTTCCCTCAAAAGCTGAGATTTTTTTTTCTCCTTCATCTTTTATTTTTCACAGCTTGATTCTGATGGGTCTTGGGTGTTTTTCACTGGGTTCATCTTTCGGGGAGTGGTCAGGTGCCCCAGATCTGGGTGTGTATAGAAGACCTTGACTGTTACTGATGTTCTCCGTCTTTCTACATTCTCCCTTTTGTAGCCTTAAAGTCAAGATCAGCTACGCACCCTGAGTGTTATGACGTCAGCCTGCCTCGTCACACCCGTGTGCTACAGACAGCACATTGTAAATCAGTTTTGCCTGTCTTTCTTTGAAAAAAAGTGGCATAGTAGAAAATTACTAGAGGAAAAAAGAAACCGAGTAATCCTAGTCCTGTTTTCAATTCTTCTAATCACTAGCTGTCTTTTAGCAAGGCCTCTGGCCTCGCCCGGTTTTGTCTTCAATGAGTAGTTCAGTTCTTTAAAACACTTTTAGATTTGTTTTGTCTGTATGTTGTTTTGCTTGCGTGTATGTCTGAGCACCATGTGGGTGTCTGGTGACTGTGGCCCTCAGAAGAAGGTGGCAGAGCCCCTGGAACTGCCTTTAGGGATGGTTGTAAGCCACTAGGTGGGTGCCAGGAACCAACCCTAGGTCCTAGGCAAGAGTCACAAGTGCTGTTAACCTCAGGGCCATCTCTCCAGGCCTCTGAATTTAGCTGGTTAAATTAGGTTCTTGCAAAGGCCTTTGAGATCCTATCTCTCTATGACCCTGAGTTATCAGGAAGGGAAGCCTCCGGAATAAACAGACTCTTCCCAAGAACGTCTCTGATTTCTTTACATCCCCCAACCTTGCTTCATCTGACAGTCAGTACCGTGCCCCGCAGAACACTGCCGGGATGAAATAGCATACTCAGATTTAAAAAAAAAAAAAATCTGGGAAGTTTTCCCGGGAAGAGAGTTGCTTATGGCTTTGGAAGTCATATCAAAATAACCCCCACATGTTAACAGTACATGTCACATTAAGAGACGGTTATTAATGAGGGCTTTTAGAAACAAGCACGGTCGGTTTAAATAAGGTACAGCCTCCTGGTGACAGATTTGAGTACAGAGAGCCGGAAAGCAGCCAGCCTGACAGAGGTACGGGCTCATTACTAAAAATAGGAAGAGGAAAGTGTAACAAGCCCGGTCAGGTGGCAACCTAAATTCACACTTGGGGTTTTTAAACATCAGAAGCAAGACAGTCATTTACGGCGCTCCTCAGAAGGGTGAGGTTCTGCTCGGTGCTAGGCATACGCACCCATATGTGTAATGGCAGAAGGTGACTTGTCTTCCGTGGAACGTGAGGGGGCAGGGAGAGGGGATGGAAGCCTGAAATGGGTTCTCTGCATAATTTGGCTTTTTTTTCTTTATTAGAAAAGCACATGTTAATAGCAACTTGAAAACGAGGAGCGATTTCTTAATAGTTTTGTCTGCGCGTTCCAGCCTGGACCTGGATGCTGGGTTATGGGAGCCCACAGCCTGGTCTTTTGGTTTTAGTAAGGACCTGCTGTGTCACAACGCTGGAACCTAGCATCGTCAGCTGGTCTGTTTTTGGTTGTAGTCAGGGCAGTAATGACAAAAATAAAATTAGGATTCTTTCATAGCGTTTAAGGGTACTATTGAAAACGTACTTCTGTAAGCAACAAGGGGCAGGCAAGTCAGTATTCACTCGTCACAGTAAAACCATCCCCTCTGCTCATGATTCTCATCCTAGGGTTTTAGATTCTGGAACTCGAGAGTCACCATGAGAAGCTCATTTTGAAAGCAGCAGTGGAAGAAGCACTGAAGAGCACTGGCTGCTCTTCCAGAGAACCTGGGTTCAATTCCCAGCATCCACACGGCAGCTCGCTACTGTAGCATGAATTCTAGCTGCTCTTTATAAGAAAACCCAGAGTCAGAAATTAGTGGGTGAAAGCTGAAAGATCAGAGAAACAAAGCAGCCAGCCACCAGTTCTTACCTCTACGAAATCCTCAGACTGAATGGGGTGTCCTGTCTCTACAAGTCCTCAGACTGGATGCACTGAGCTCCTGTCTCCTCCCTTTTTATATTCCTCTCTCTTCCCAGCCATATCCCTTCCTGGCTCCACATCCTGTGCTTTGGTTGAGGACATCAGATCCCATTATAGATGGTTGTGAGCTACCATGTAGCTTCTGGGAATCGAACCCAGGACCTCTTAACCTCTGAGCCATCTCTCCAGCCCTGAGAGTTTTGTTTTCTTAGTAAAAGCTAGGCTTAAATCGCTTACCAATATTGGAAAGAAAGGGGTCTATATCCTAACAACTATAATAAGGACGTAACCTGCTCATAGCACACTGTGTGACTGATTCGGGACTAAGGAAACTCAGTCAAGTTTGTGTTGGCGGAGATGGCTCATTTGTTCCCAGCCGTCCAGACTCCCGAAATAACCACACAGAAACTTTATTATTTGAATCATTGTTTGGCCAATAGCTTAAGTATATTGCTAGCTAGCTCTTACATCTAGAATCAACCCGTTTCTGTTATTTTATATTTTACCACAAGGTTTATGGCCTACCGCCAAGGTTCCAGTTGGCAGCTTGCATCTTTCCCCTCTGGTGGCTCCAAGGCATCTCACTGATTCTGCCTACTCTCTGTACATATCTTTTCCAGCCTGGCTATATTCTGTTAAGCCATTGGCCCAAAGCAGCTTCTTTATTAACCAATAAAAGCAACACATAGACAGAAAGACTTCCCACACCAAGTGTGTGATTATCGATCACACACAAGTCCAGAGATGCCAGAAATGGCTTTGGGGTCTCCCATGTTTGAACTTACAGTGGCTGAGAACAAAACCTAATTGGAAGCACTGAGCCGAAAACCAAGACAAAGGCCAAAGTTCTCGTCTTTCAGAGCTTGCGGAAAATAGATGTGATGAAAACCGAAAAGGAAAGAAATAAAAATATCCACATTTCTTTTAGAATTATTGAGAAAACAATCCCCAAAAAGGAAGAAAAAAACTGAGGAAAGAAAACCAAAGAAGGAAACTTCCAGAAGGGAAAACACATTTGCTTCTTGTTCAGCACACTTCAGGGTTTAGTTCTGTGTCTGTGGATACTGTCACAGGGGTCAGCCTGAGGGCTTGGTGTGACAGATTCTTGAGCAGATAATGCTCTGTCATATAAGTGACCTTAACGTTGCTTGAATATGTGGAATGCTCCCCGGGCTACTTCTTAGGCATGTACCTAAATTAGAGAAAACTGAAAGCATCTCAGCCAATCAGAATGAAGCCACCGACTGCTTACTAGGGGATTTCCAGCAGAGTTGACTCAAAAGAGATTCTACAACCGCAAGTTGTGAGATGTATTTTCTTGCCTGCTTCTGAGTTCATGCTGCAGTCTTGTTCTACAGTGGACTGCAGAGAACCTCTGGCTTGAAGCTACCTGACCTATGAGTCACTGTTTGCTCAAGAAGGAAGGAAGGAAGGAAGGAAGGAAGGAAGGAAGGAAGGAAGGAAGGAAGGAAGGAAGGAAGGAAGGAAGGAAGGAAGGAAGGAAAGAGGAAGGAAGGAAGGAACGGAAAAACCTCCGAAATGTTCACTGTGACTCAGATGACTTTTTAACAATTTATTTTTTATCATACTTTTCAACCTAGGGATTTTAAAACATTTATGAGAAAATGATGAATACGGTAGATCGATAGCAAGTTAATCAAACTATGAATATTTATTTGTTCCCCTTTTTTTTAACTATTCGTCTTATAAAGATCCTGCACTATGTTTATCATCAGAAAGAAAAACAACATTCTGAAGACAGGCTCTTTTCTCTGGCTGAGGTACGCCATTTCTAGAGCCTGGTCCCACAAAGACGACAGCTCCTCCTGACTTTCCTACCTCCCTGTGGCATCTGCGGTCTGTGTCTATGCCACACAGGAGGTCCTGCGAAGCCATTGACAATTGAACTCGTCTTTAGCACTATGACTATTGTTGATCCACTCAAGACCCGCGGCACCAAACTGCACCAGCCAAAGAAGTCGTTAGTTCAAATATACTTAGGTCAAAGTTCTCTCCACAATTCTTGATTTGTGTCTACTGAAAAATAACAACAAAAGTTCACTTTGTTTTTGCGGCATTGAGGCTCAAACCCAAGGATTGGTGTAGGGGAGGCAAGGGTAATGCAATTGTATCTCTGTTCCACAGCATCCCTGATGTAACCCAGCTCAAGATGCTCAGCACCTCAAGTAAGTATGGAATAATCAGAGCAAATTTGCTCTTCTCAGACCTTACATTTTCTGCAAGAAAAATATCAACTTCCTCCCGGGTGGCACAGGAGCACCTGAGGGCTGCATGGTGTGTGACCATCTGCAAGGGAGGGGATGGCTGTATCAGTAGGGACCGTGAGCTCTGCACTATGCAGACACCTGGGTTCCATTGAAACTGTCGCACCACACCCGGATGTCTGCCTTCCCACTTAAAAATCTGTGCAAGAAAGGGTTTTCTGCCTTGTCTGAGCCGCTGCTGTTTGGTGTCATATAATAATAAAAAGCACTCCTGGGCAACACACAACAAAAGTCTAGCGTCTCTGGGAAGACAATCACTGCTCATGAGGTGCATGGTATCAAGATATTTACAGATGAGGAAACTGAGGCACAGATATTGATCTCCTTATGTATTAAAAGTGATGGCCAAGGGGACAAAGAAGGCCATTGGGCTGGGAGCCATGTTTCCAGGGAGCGACAAGAGTAGGACCCAGGAAAGGCCCAAAGCAGCAGATCAGCAGGCTATGCTGTTCCCGCTGCCCATATCATCCAGTGTCCTTCCAGAATAAAAGTCCCTTTTGAGAAACTTAACTCATGTGAACAACATGGGCTTCTGAACCACACATGCTGTATGTAAAATGAAATCAAGAAACAGAAATCAAAGAACACATCCCAGAGCTCAGGAGAGAGGGGAAAGTGGTTCCTTCTCCCTTCTCCCCGCTTGAAGACGCATTCATTTTCCTCTCTCGCCGAGTATAATGAAGGTAATGGGAATTTTATTTGACACGTGCTAATTTTGAAATTGCTACATATTATTACATTGGCCGAGCCAATCAATGTGGGACTTGGGAGACCTGCAGGGTGGATCCAGCCAGGCTGCCAACGACCTGGAGACTTTATGCGCGGCATTTCGACATCCTGGCCCCCCTTGTCCTTGTTTATTAAGAGGGACGAAGTTGGTGGCATTCCCTATCTGTTAGCGCCTTGGGCGTATGTGATCTACAAACAGAGATGTCTAAGGCATATTCTGAACGTCTCTTTAAAACTCCGTGGGATGATGTCTATTTGGTTCTCTTTTCTACACTCACCTCTCTCCGCCCCCCTGTACCCCCCACCCCCAACACAGCTCTTGATTAATAGAGGTTCCTGATTTTTAGGAGCCGTTTAAATAGGATTTTTACCATAACACTGTTTGCTATGAGGCCTAAGAAAATTGAAGGGATTAGGGTTATAGCCCTAATAATTTGCCTTTATTGATCTAACCTGAAATAACAGGCAGAAAGGAAAAATAAAATTAGCAGTCTCTTGAATAATTCCCGGATAAATGTAAGTATTAAATCCCGTTGACAAAAAAATAAATAAATCAAAAGGCGGTAAGGTGGGAGCCATGGTTTGAAAGAGACACATCAGGAAACGGCTAAGGTTCTCGGCCACTACTTAAAGGGCTTGGTGGAGGGCGGTCTGACCCTGGTACCCACCTTCCCTCTCTCAGCTGTCGCTTTATGTCTTGGGGTGTTAAATGTCACAGCGACTAATGCCTTTTCTCACGAACAATCTCTCCTATGTGGAATTTTGCCAGGATCCAGAAATAAGAGCAAAATAATAATAATAATAATAATAAACTCTCTCGGGAGCCCAAAGAACAATACAGAGCATAAACGTCGCATGTGTCCCTAACAATCCGCTTCATTCATCCACGAGCCTCCATCTGGCCTGAGGCTGTGTGTGGAGTGGGAAGATGGAGGAACTGAAGAAGATCGGGCCAGCAGCTTTCCCTTTCTTCCAGTTCCCAGTAGCAGGGTGTTCCTAACGGTCCCGCTATATCTGTATATCAGCCTTGTCCTTCCTTATTTTGTCCCTGAGCACCCCAAGCCTCCAGCCCACGTCCCTTCATTGCCGCCGTTCAACTTTGTCCAGCATCTTCGGAGTTGCTCAGAAATGGACGACTCACCCTGCAGCAATTGTCCAGACCACAGAGAAGAGGGCTGTGCTCGTTCAGGCATAGCAAGGACGATATCTGCCAGTCTTCATGAAAGCAGTCTTCCTCGGTGGTAACAGAGGCCCCAGCGTGTGAGCGCCAACCCTCCTTGGAGATGACAGAGAATACGGGACAGTTGAAGCCCAAGCTGTGGCTTATGTTGTTGTCACTGACGGTAGAGACGCATCCTTGCCCGTGGCTTTCCTGCCTTCACACAACCTGCAGGATGCCCGACACTGGAACACTGTGACACGGTCCCTGCCCAAACCTGCCCCAGCCAGCAGCTGGCTGACAGTCACAGCCATATCCACACTGCCTTTTACAAAAATGCCCACTTAGCACAAATAGCCTGAGAACTTTGAATTCCATGACCCCGCGAGGTCATTCTTTACTTCTTGATCCAGTAAACGTCAAACACCAGGGCCAAGTGTACCTGACGGTCAGCGGTCAGTCTAGCAGGGATTCAGATGGGAAGATGAGGAGGTTTAAGGTAATCACAAACCTGGTCCTTCTGCTGCTGCTGGAGCCAGAGCTTCAGCACCCAGGTCGCAGGGTGAGGCCCCTCGGGAGCTTCAATGGCCAATTAACTCTTGCTTCCCCTTGTGTCTGAGGCTCATGGGGCAGTCCTGGCCTGCCTGGGGCGGCAGCAATGCTCCCGTTTCTACTTGTATTTTCACAAGGTCTTTCTCTCTGAGCCATCCCCCTCTCTCTTTGTCGTCCCAGTTTCTGGCTGTGCATTGTCCTGTAAGGACATTCACCATCATCTAAGATGATCTCATATGGGGCTCTGTATCTCAGTAAATCTGCAAAGACCCTTTAATCAAATTAGGTCACACTTACAGGTTCCAAATGGACATTTCTTTGCTTTTGGAGGGGCCTTCTATTTAGATTTCTGTTGCTGGACACAACCATAATAAAAAAAAAAAAGGACTTCTGCAAGAAAAGGTTTATTCAGCGTATACAACCTGGCCACAGTCCAAGTGGCAGCATCCTTGAGTGAAGGCTACAGAGGAATACTGCTTACTTGATTTCTCCCCATGACCTCTAAAACCTGCTTTCTTATGTAACCCAGGGGTGACACCTCACATAGTGAGCTGGGCCCTCCCATATCAGTCATGAATCAAGAAAGGGACCCACAGAGAAGTCCACGGACCAATCTGAGGGAGGCAACCCCCAGTCGAGCTTCACTCTCCCCACGTGACTCCGGTGGGTATCATGTAGACAGAAAACTAAGCAGCACCAAGGGGAACCTCTCCTCGCCTCGCCCTCTGGAGTGTACTAAATATTACATTGGATCTTACCTGTTTCAGGAAGTTTTGCACAGGGCAAGTCTCCATGCTGGATATCAGCTGAAGTCTCCCCTCTCTTAGGTGTGGTTCACTAGACTCCCGGTTCTGTGGCCCCAGGGAAGCGCAGCCCCTCGGAGAGCTTGTGCAGAATATTCCAGAGTGAGCTCCAGAAGGCCGCAGTAGCACTGCTGGGCTAACTCAGCTCGCCTGGTATTCCACCACTTGCTCGGCGTCTCATCCCTTATCTTGCTGAACCATAACCAGATCTGATCTGTTTAATTCAAGATGATTACCCACCCAAGGTTTATACAGAAGAAATTCTATAGAATAAGCAGTAACAGAGAGATTAATGCAGGAGGCAAATCCCCTCCAACTCCTAGGTATTGGTCCCAGGTGAGTTAACTCTCATCTTCCTGAGCCTCTTGTGCTGCCGCCCTCCTCGTCTGCCTTCTTTTTTAGAACAGTTTCTTTCCTCTTTCTCCCCATTCTTAGGGTCTCACTTTTTACCCCGTAATTTCATTTAAACTGGCTTCCTTTCCAAGAAGGTTCTCAGATTCAGAAAGACACTGGCGCTAAGCTACGGAGACCCACGGAGACCCGACTCTCCCATCTTACCATCAATTAGGAAACGCGGGCAAGATTCAGCTGTGCTTCAACTAGGAACCGAAACGCCTAGGGTGACATCATTGCTCCCAAGGAGATTTCCGAATGACCCTTACCTCTTTTTGTGGCTTTCCAGAACTGCTCTTTAGGCAGGGGGAAGATGGGAGCTGTGAGAAGCCGGAGCGTTACGTGTTACGTAAGGAGGAGGACGTACCGCCGCAACGCCAGCTGAATCTCATCTATAACATGACGATCCCTGACTTCTCTATCCCGCAATATGGCCCCCACTCTCCTCCTTAAAAATAAACTTGGTTCTCAATCAAAGCTGTGAGGCGCCCTCTCAGAATGACAGCGAGTGAGCCCCTGGACAGGACTGGCTTACATGTTCTGATACCCCAGGTTTCAAACTACCCCAGACTAGCAAGCGATCGGTTTGCACCCTCCGTGTGGTGTCGGCTACTTCAGCTAATCAGAGAATGACTACGTGAAGCTGGAAAGGCAACGGTTGGTTGTCCAGAGAGTAAACCATCCTGCAGAGAAGGGAGTATAATGGCCAGTGGAGCCTGGAGGAAGTGAGCTTCGCTTCTGCTTAGGTTTCTACTCCGAGGTGAGATGGTGCGTCGCGGCTGTTTGAGAAGCAAACCCCGTTCTGAGTTCCACCATGGCTCATGCCACAGGCCCCAGGGGAACTGGAGTCTGAGTCAAGATGGAAGATGATGGAATGGCAGACCTCAATGATCAACCAGACCTCAAGGACTTGAGGACGTGAAAAGTTCCTTTCCAGAAAAGCGTTTAGCTGAAGACGTAGACGTTAGGAACAGGATAAAGACACAGAAGACTCGGCCTCCCAGTTCATTCATTCACGTAATCGCCACATCCAGCAGGAATTTCCAGTTCGCCAAACCTATTACAATAGCACAAGACAGGGAGAGGCTTAAAGAGAGAATTAAGAGCTATCAAGTCCTCCATCAGCATAGATTCCCCGAGAAGTCACGTGCTACAGCTCCTTATTATTAGATAAAGCCTGCAGTTACCTTGCTTCCTGAAGAGAAGAGGCAATTATGCTTTTAAAAGTCTTGGGGGTGAGGTTGGGGACGGCGGATCCATAATTACCTCAGGCCTAAATTCTCATGCCGATTCCAACTTATTATGATCCGGTCCTCTGCTTTTGCCTCTGAGGGAGAAACACCCATGCTTATAATTACAAAAAACGTAGAGAGAATCGCTATGTCTAGGGAAGCGGCCGCAGTTCGATGGATACAGGCGCATTGGGTCCTGGAAGGCCACGGGGCAGGTGCAGAAAGAGGGAGATTTGTGGGCACGGAATACAGAAGTCCCCAGGACAAATCCTTGCGTGAAAAGAACCTCAAGAAAGACCAACAGTAACAGTTGATGCTCAATGGAAGATAGAGTAAACCAACAGGGAAGAATCTCCCACCCAGAAAACAGATTTGGAAGGTGATCAACCACCACCCTTCCCTGTCTGGCTTAAGCATTTTTTTAAAAGGCGATTGGTGCTATTCAGTAATTAGTAATAACCTTTACATTCATAATATTAGCGTGACTCACTTGAAGATCTTTGAAGTTGAAATGGGGGGGGGGTGGCTAGGAAAAAATGCCTACACACAATTCATAGAGTATTACAGTCCTGGGTGTCAGATGAGGGACACAGGAGGACAAGGCATTGCTCTCTGAGAGGGGCATTTTAGGGAAGATAGTATTTGATAGGAACGGGGTGGAGGTAGGGGAGGGCATGACTGTCAGAGTATTATTAGGATGGGGGAGATCTCAAGCTGAAGAGACGTCCTGAGAAGGGGCTGAAATACAGGAAGGGCTAAGACAAGGGCTGCTTAATTTGGCAGGAGACTGTGATCCTTAGGGAGTCTGTGAGCAAAGCAATAGGTACAGACATAGCCCAGGAAGGGATTCAGCCTCCATGTTCCCATAGACTGGACACGGGCTGGGAAAGGTCCGAGCGAGAGAGCCGACCTATAAGGGTGGTGGCAGGCACGGAGGGAGAAGGGAGATGCCTGAACTAAGTAAGCTCTACGGGATTTAGGTAAGGGAGCTGGCAGAATCCAAGAGCATGCTAAGGCATGAAGCCCAAAAGAGCATCACAGCAAATTTAAATGTGAAATACTTAGAAACATGTCTCCTCGATGAAGCTGCTATATCCAGAAAGGCAAAGAGATGGCAGTTCAAAGCTGTAGCGCTCCTTGGGGCTGGCAACTCTGATGCCACGTTAAAAAAGAGGACACTTGTGGGACAGGGGAGGGTGCCCGGCTCTGCAGGCTCGCCCTTCTGTCCTCAGGCCAACACCTCAGCGAGCTGTCACTCATGCGTGATGAGGCGGGATTTAAATTGAAACAGGAGCATCCAGAAACCTTTATTCCAACAGAACAGAACAGATTGACGCTTACAGAGAACAAAATAAACTTTTAAGTTGTGCTTACACGGCTGTGTGTCTTTTTCATCCCAGTTTTCTCATAAGTTTCCAACTCACCGTGGATGAAAGGGAATGAGAGCGACCGCTTCCTTTTCCAGAAATATCCGGGGAGGCGTCATTGTTGATTTTGTTTCACACTTAGAAGTTTCAAGGTATTTTTTTAAAGATTTATTTATTTATTAAGTATACAACATTCTGCCTCCGTATATGCCCGCACACCAGAAGAGCCATCATGTGGTTGCTGGGAATTGAACTCAGGACCTCTGGAAGAGCAGCCAGTGTTCCTAACCACTGAGCCATCTCTCCAGCCATCAAGGTATTTTTTTTCATAACTTGTTATTTCATTTTACCCAAGGCATACATCGTCACATGAGCAGTGCAAGCTTGCTTTTCCAGAAATTTTCCGTAAGGTAGGATTTTAGATTTAATTCATATCTAAGCACATAAACACGGACAGGGTGGAGAGTGGTTCTTAAAGCTGGGTTTCTGACTCAGGGTCTTGGGTCTTGGGCCTCTGGGTCTTGGGAACCCATCAACTGTGCAGGTGTAAGTTCAAATTGCTTTTCAGGAGACGGACTAACCCGTGTGGTTTGTAAAACACGCACCCTGACCGCCCTAGTTCTCAGAAGCAAAGTCCAAGTGCCACTTATGAAAGCTTCCAAGATTTGTATGTTAACTTGGGTCTCAAACAAACTTCAGATGGATCCATTTCAACCTGATTCAATCACTGCTCTGAGTCGGTTGCCAATAATTAGGGACTTTGTGGGCAGTGTATTTAGAGATTATCATTATTTTATCAAATATTTTCTTATCAGAAAAATATTTCCTTTGCCGTTATATTTATAGTAAAACTTACCTACAAATCCAAACGCTCTTCTTATGCTTCCTTTGGGCCCCCCAGGTTTGGATGACACCCCATCCTCAGAGGCTGTGAAGTAGTGTTCTCAGCACTCAGAATGGCTGAGTCCTGAGGACGCAGAATTCTAGAGTTCAAATTCTACTTATGCTCAGACTTTTGGACATAAAGAAAGCAGCATTTGCTGGAGGATTCGGTTAAAGAATCTGACCCACGAAGCTCAGGATAAATGAGTCTGAAGCATAGGTAGAACTTTTCTTGAAACATACATGGATAGAAACACGTCAGGAAAATGTCTGGGAAGCCGGCAGAACAAAGGACCCCAAGAGATATAGACAGGAAGCTAGTACTGCAACTCAACTTTGGTTTTTACTCCAGAACTCTCCGGAATGATGTCTCAGGATGCGAGCCTCAGGTGGTGGCTACAGAAGACTAGAATGTTCTTAAGTTCTTTTAATAATTCAAGGAACAGAACTAACTCTCCAAGCTGCGGATGCCTTGGAGAAATCAGCTCTGACCATGAGACGATCCTGCAATACAGACCACTACAAAAGGCTTACTGTTTACAGGACAGTGGATGGTCTGGCCTAATAACACAATTCTCATTTTGACTACCCAGTTGACAACATTCTACAGTAGATCCAAGGAACCCTTCCCATGTCAAGTTGCTTACCCTGCACTTTGGCCCTGGAGCACCATCAGTGAGACACCAAACGTTCAGCCATACCTAGAACTGTTTTACAGAGCAAACCGTTGGTCTGACTTATAGAATGGTGAACACCATGCTTTTTTTTTTTAATTTTTGGCATGCACACAGCTAATTCAATTTTATAGCTTGCATGAGTATAGGATCCTGTTTCACGCTGCCTTGATGTTTCCCTAGGCATATCTTTAGTGGTGGGCAGGGAGGGTGTGCACCTGCCCTTCAGGTGCAAATTGCTTTCCCAGAGATTGGTTCAGCCTTTCCACAAGTGGGGGGTGACATTTGAGCAACCACGCGTCACTGCTTCGTGGTCTCCTACTGCACTGGGTGCCCTGGAAGGCAGAGGTCTTTTCAGGCAGAGTTGTGGCTCTATCGTTAAGCCTAGCACAACACCAGAGAGAGGGAGGACGCTCGATAAATAGCTATTGAATTCTTATGAATGAATAAAGCAGACCCGGACCAGCTCCTAACTAGTTTCCTCTCAATCAGAGAGAAACCAGCACGAACAAATCTGTCCTGGGGTTATGGACGCCTGCCCTTGACAGCCTTTGAGTTCCGTTCACAAGCCTGACTTCATTCAGAACGACCCGAGGCTTTCTTCCCAGCAAAGGCCAGAGAATGGCCCATGCCTACCCGCTTAGCTTTGCAGCCGCTGGGAAGTGAACAGGACAGAAAGCATTTTCATAGGTCTGCCGGGCCCAGAGTTAACTGCCCTTTAAAAGGGGGTTTTCAGATAAGCAAAGCTTCCCCTGCCCTCAGGCATTTAAACATTTATCTGTAAATATTTAACGGCAATAAAGAGATGTGTGCAGGTGACCGGTCTCATCCTTCAGATCTTTATGGAACAAACTGACCATCGCTGCTGTCTTAAAAACATTCCTGGGGGTTTCAACCTTCAGCTCTCCGGTCTTCTGGGATTATTTACCGCTTTAGTCAGCCTTGAGCAAATACCTCTTTGCACTCTGACCTTCAGCTTGCTCTTCTAGAATTCTTGGGGGGGAACACCTAACTCGCAAGCTTGCTTTAGGACTCACAGATGTGGAGGCTAACCTTGACTTTTCGAAGAGAAGGTCTGTGCAAACACCCCCCTTAAAGGCGCAGGAGCCGTGTACTCTTTGCCGTGATCCGGTCCATTTCGCTGGCATCACAGGTGTGGGGCTGTTATAAAATGAGAAGGTGCCCTCCTCCACAGTCCCACGCGTGTTGATTTTGACAGGAAGAACCTGGCTCTCCATTTAGTGTCACCGGTGGGCCCATACTTCTATCTAAGGTCGAGACTTCTGTCCAAGAGACTGAGCTGCCCATCACTGAGTTTAGAGGACCAAGCAATCAAGCCCAGTTTCTGGCCAGTTCTATGAGCTATTTGACTCATTGGAATGGTTACCTGATTGGATGCCCGGTTCAGTCCAAAGTGGTCATCTTAGATGCCCATCTTGTTCCTCATGTGCCATGCTAAAATGAGTACAGAGAGTGGGCCTGGGAAACCGGGGCAGACTGACTGGGGGTTTGGCTGCCACCTTAATGCAATCTGCTGTTTGAAAGGTCAAAGACTCGATTCCCAAAGCCACTTGGTTCTGTGTGCCCCTCCTTGCCTGAGGGCTGGGAGATGGCGAATCCAATCCTCTTCTCTGCCACTGGCTCTGTGTGACCTCAAGGGATACCTAGATGCGGTCTGCCTTCAACCTCTAATATAGACCTGGTCCTCTGCCACTAAGGTGGATCCTGTTGACTGGGTGAGTGGGTTCATGCACAGAAATGTTGCTTCAGGAAACAACCTTTGAACTGTTGTTACCCAACAGACAGGCTCTTGACCAGAGCCCCCAGGCCCCTTAGTTGCTTTTGCATTTGAAGTATTCCATCTCCCAGTGAAGGTGTTTCCACTTGTCAATTAAAATCACATTTTTTTTTTCTGGCATTCTCCAAGTACAGATACCATATTAGATGGAAACAATGCAGACAGGAAGCTCGCCTCGGAAGTATTCTTTTTGAAAACGCTCATCTTGGCTCCAAGATGAGCAGAGCCGCTCTTGCTGATTCAAACAAGCAGTCTGTTAGCGAGGCAAAATAGACAGGAGAAGGTTTCAGTGTGGTGAGCTAAGAGACACCATGCCTTCTGGGGACGAGCCTGCTTTCCAGCCTCACACCCTGCCCCATCTCACAGGGCCCCGTGTTCTGATATTATCATCACAAATGTCTTAATTTTTGAATAGGGATCTGGTAACCCCTGCAAAGCATGTAGCTTGCCCCACCTAACTTCCAGCCACGGCTGTCGTCCCAGTAGCTCATATTCTAATATTTCCTGTTATAATACGTTCATAAGGACCAGGGATGGAGCTCAGTGGTGTGCTTGTTTCGTCCGGGGTTTAACCCTCAGCATCCCATAAATGGGATGCACACACCTACCATCCTAGCACTGAGAGAGAAGCAGGAAGCCCAAGGCCACCCTTAGCCTCACAGCAAGTTTGAAGCCAGTCTAGACAGTGTGGGACCCTGGCTCAAAAAACACAGAAAGAAAGAAAGAAAGAAAGAAAGAAAGAAAGAAAGAAAGAAAGAAAGAAAGGAAAGAAAGAAAATAAAGAAGAAACAAAAGAGAAGATGCCCAGAGCTGGTGGATGGTTGTTAGCAAAGAGGTGTTTGCCGTATAAACCCAAGTAGCTCAGGTCAGATCTTCAACACCCACATAGAAGCCAGATGTGGAGGTGCATACCTGCAATCCCAGTCTTCGAGAAGTTTGCTGGCCAGTCAGCCAGCCTTGTAGATCTGAGTGCCAGGTACCTAACCGCTGCTGGTGTTCCTGTTTACACAGGAGCTGCATCTGATGCCTGCATGGACCTGCTAAGCCCACCATCTTCCCAGCGTCTCTATCGGTCGCTGCCTTGGACCTTTGGGGGCCACGAGGAGCTGGTAGGCACGAAGTAGCCAGAGTCATCGCCTTCACCTGGACTCCTTAGTGCTAGCTAGCTGATTATTAGAGAACACGTTTCCACCCCTCAGAACCCTACAAGTTCCTCAATACCAAAGGCAGAAGTAACAATTTGGATCTCTCGCCCACCCCAGCTTTCTCTAGCTCATGCCTTGTCCCGGGGCTGTTGATGTCCCTGTATTGTTTTTCTACATCATGAGATAAAAACCAGGGTTTTAGTTGTTTGGCTTTTACTGGGTGATTAGTCTAGGCATGATAAGAGGAAAAGCACTGGAGCATTATTTGATTTGAAAGCCAGAAGCACATAATGTTTATTAATAAAGAGCCTGGTTTACATAGATTTTATTATTATTGAGCATAAAACGGTTTATATTACAAGCAAGGGTGAAATTACTAACTAATTAGCCCATGAAGATCATGTTTAATGGAATATATAAATCTGGGGTGCTGCTTTTTCTTCCTCAGCCCTTACGGGTCCTCCTCATTAAATGTGCACATATGCCTTTGTGCCGAACAGGGGGCTGCGAAACACAGCTCAAGGTCAGATGAGTGATCCTGTGCTTGCCTGCCCGTGGTGTCCAAAGTCTCCAGCTCTGCTTCCCTTTGCTCTTAAGGAGGCCACCTTCCAGGCACTGCTGCTGGGGTGAAGCTGAATTCACGTCAAAATAATAGCAACTGAGAAAAGCGAAAGAAGAAAGTATCTGCTAAATAGCTCCCCTCTCCCCTCCCCTCCTTTCCCTTCTATCTTCCCCTCTCCTCCCTTCTACCCTCCCCTCTGCCATCCCCTCCCCTTCCCTCTGCCCTCCCCAAAAGCAACTGAAGAAAGCAAAAGAAGGAAAGTATCTGCTAAATAGCTCCCTTCTCCCCTCCCCTCCCTTTCCTTCTATCTTCCTCTCCCCCTCCCCTCTCTCCTCTCCTCCCTTCTCCTCTGACCTGCCCTTCCCTCTGCCCTGCCCTTCCCTCTGCCCTGCCCTCCCCTCTGCCCTGCCCTTCCCTCTGCCCTGCCCTTCCCTCTGCCCTTCCCTTCCCTCTGCCCTCCCCTCCTGCTTAAGGCCCACTTGACTATTCCAAAGGAAGTCAGTTTCCAGTAACATAAAGGATGGAGCCACCAATGTCAAGGCACCATGTCCAGATTTCAGCTAACTTCTGTAACAGCATCCTAAACATGTCCCTTGCTGTTTTGGTTCAATTGGGAAACCCCTGGTAATATGTCCTGGAAGGAAAAAAAAAAATCCCAACATTTGGGAAAATGGGTATTCCTCAACACTTCCCTATGAATGAAATCGGGGTTGCAAATTTAAAGATTCCAAACTTCAGCAGCGCAGGGGACTCCCGCCCATTCAGGACCCCTACTGCCCTTGAGGCCCGGGAGGGAGTTCTCACTCTCCAGCCTCTTGGCTGTAGGTTGCTGCTTCCCACTGAGCACCAAAGCAGTAAAGATGCCTGCAACCCCCACCCCCCAAATCTTGGTCGTTTTAGGCTTAAGGTCTACTACCCAGGTTGTTCAAAAGCCGACTTGCAAACGTGGGTCGCAATTCCAATCTTTTTGTTAAAAATTCAAGCCTGATCCTGCCTCGAGAAGGAATCAAGAGGCCTCAGCCACAGGACTTCCTTCCTGGGCCTGGAGTTCTTTCATCTGCCCTTCAGGGTGACGACTAGAAAGAAGATCAAACAGAAACAAAACTCCCAGGTTAGGGCTCTGATAACCCCGGGCTGGTTTCCAGTTTCTGGGGGCGGGGGTGGGGTGGGGGCACCATTCCAACAGCCCTAAGCGATGACAACATTATTCACGATGAAGATAACGCTGCCTGCGGCCTTAACGTCCTGTCGTTTCTTTTTATGGGCGTGCTTTTGTTTTAATGTCACAGATCAGTGCGAATCTAGATGTACCAGGCCAGAAGATTTGTATTCAGGAAATCTGTGTTTGAAAGACTCCAGTGTTTGCTCTGGGGGCTATGCTCCTTGGACACCAAGGGGTTTTGGCCTGAGTGCCTGCCCGGCTGGTGTTATTTAAAGATGAACACTGCCCCCTGCTGTCCTCAGGACGCATTACGGCCAGACGAACTTGGCTGGAGGATGAAAATCAACCATTTTTGTAACAAGAGGAGGGGGAGGTTGTGGGAGGGGGATAATTTTATTTTTTTAAACTTAGCTGTCAGTTCACAAAACTTATGGCTTCAAAGAAGTACTACTGCAAGACAAGACAAATCGTTTTATTTTATCGTTGTTTTTAAGTCACTTTGATGATCACCAGTGGCAAAAATCCGCTGGAAAGAAAGGTCTGGAGCAAACCTCTGCAGTGCCCCCAGGAGCTCCTATGAGTAAGACGCGGGGAAGGGGAGACACTGCGGAAGGTTTTGACAGGTTATAGTTCCGCTGCTGTTGGGTACAGCACCTAAAGACAGAGAGAAAACCTGAGCCAAGCATCAGCTTTCGGACAACTCCCAACAGCCACCAACTAAGGTCCCCTAGCCCTTCAGTTTCCAAAGCCAAGGAAGCCGGGATGTTCTAAGAGGGTGTCCAAACCCCACAAGGGCATTCCATGAGATACCAGCGGCCATCCTTGTTTCTGTATGGAAACCAGGGGCTGCCGGCTCACCTTCCAGACTTGCTGAACATTCAAGGAAGCCTGCTTAGGCAAATTTGGGAGTGGATCCTAAAAGATCATCACTCGTGACTCTCCTGGCAGGGAGGCGACAGTCTCGAGAAAGTAAAGGGAGTGGAGATCTTGATCTTCAGATTCCAGCTGCCCGTGCCTGCGGAGCCAAAACCTTTCCCGCGCTGCTGGAAGGCAAGGCTGTCAGCTTCCGCAAAGGGTTGGCCTAATGCCATCAGGTGCCCACTGGGTCAGCTCCCCAGATCATCTGTTCGTTATAAGGCAGGGTGTCTCTACAGCATCTTACTGGGGGGGGCTTTTTTTTTTAGACAGAAATGATCTCTTTATAAGCTAGAAATTTCTGAATTATAAAGAAATTACTGCCTTATGTTCAAGAAGTTAATGGGTACAGCAGACCTTGCGTTCACTTCACCTCGTATGCTATGAGCTAACATACGGGTCTTCTTTCCTTTCTCCCCACCCTCCATTCTTTTTAAACCACCAAATTTAGAAGCTGGGCTTGTTGGCACATGCCTGTGACCCCGGGATTTGGTAGGTAATGAGTTCAAGCTAGGTTTGCTTTCCAAACCCACACACACGGAGAAAGGAGAGGGGGCAGGACAGGGAGACAAGAGAGAGAGAAGGAAGAAGAAGAGAAGGGGATAAAGAGGAGGGAGAGAGAGAGAAAGAGAGAGAGAGAGAGGAAGCCAATCATGCTGAGTTATCCAATATGCCTATTAAATTTGCAGCAGCTTATTGACAAACTCCCTGCAGAAGGGAAGTCATCTGACCAACATTTTATTTTTTTTAATCGGAATTGCCCTTTCTGCCCCATCTGTCTGGGGTGTCACTAATGGGTCAATTGTGGTCTAAAAATATTGACGAACCTTCGAGAAACGAACAATTCCTAATAATTCCTGTGTTTCAAACGGCTGTGTCGTGACTTATTGGCACAAAGTCAATTATTTCTCAGTCTGTGCCTCCTGCACAGAGTGGCGGAGCGGCGTATCTCAGGGACCTTGCTGTAAAGGATCGTGTGTCTCAGGTCATCACGGGAAGAGCACACGCAGAAAGATGTATACCAAGAGCTAGAGGGGGAGAAACCACACCAGCATGGCTCTTATGCTGCTATGCTTGTCCTCTTTACGGTAGGTATTGTCTCTTACTGTCCCTAACTATAGTGTTCACTCTATGCCCTACAACTAATAAATACGCATGTGTGTGTGTAAATATTGTGCCTCTGACAACGGCAGAGTGCCCTAAACTGTATCTCCCATGGATAAGGAGTGACTCCTATAAGCTGTATGGCCTGAGTGTGTTATGTCGGAAACATAGATGGGCACACCTGTGTCTTTCCATAAGACCAGAATTCATCGGCTAACCAATGAAGTCACAAGCTCTATCCGTTTTGCTATCTGTAATTTACCAACGTGGTCCCAATTTCTCTTGATAGCCGGCCACCTGCAAATGCTGGTCATTGTATTCCAGTCTTAATTACTGAAGTTAACTCAGGTCTCACGCTCACCCTCCCTGAGATTTATGAACCCCCGAAGGCTGACAAAGAGGACTGAGGAGGCCGCAGAGTTCCGGCAGAGGGGAGCAAGCTCAGAGAGAGTCTGCAGGGGACCATCTAAGAAGTCCCAGGACTGGCAGGTGCCAGCCTTTCAGACACAGTTGTCAAAGGCAGGTCTGGGCGACAGGCCCCTTGAGGGGTCGGTCTGAAGTGGGCCAACTGTCAGGGGCAGGAGAAACTGAACACTCACCATCGCTGATAACAAGAACGAGAGTCCTTGACTCCAGCGTGCTTCTGAACACGGCTAGGGACTTCTCCAGGAGCCTGGTCGGCATGGCTGCCACAGTTTGGTCCTGGGGCGCCCCTTCTTTCCTGGCCTCAGGTGAGAAGTTCCCATCCCGAGTGTAACGGGCTCAGACACCACGTGTTCCTGATACGGCTTGGTGTGTTTTCAGGTGTCACGATTTATTAGCACAAACAAATTATTTATCACTTTGAGCCTCCTGGTGTTGGCAGATGGTGGCTGTTTACGCGCACAAACAAGATGGAGAGGCGTTGGTTTTTTTGGCGCTTACTCTCAGGAGAGAGTAATTCGGGTCAGGTTTGTTGCTTATAAAGTGGAGTGGTGTTGGGCCAGGCACAGCCTGAAAGCTGGTATTCCACAGACCGCGGTGTGCCGCAGATCAGGAACAACCCCTTTCCCTGTCCTCAGAACCTACCTTGGCGCCTTCTGTACCCATGGGTCGGTCCCGAGGGGATTCTGCTCTGAGATCCCCTTTTCAAAGCATTTCAAAATCCTACCAAAGTCATTTGATTTTCGTCTTAAATGCCATGATATTAACAGTGACAGTCTCCGTTGCCTGCTCACTCTGCACTGTGAGCTACAAGGGGAGGGTCCTTCATGGACCAGTTCCTTGACTACCATGGCAACGACAGCATCCAAGAGATGTCATTGTCTTCACCTCACAGAAATGAGGCACAAACAAGATCAGTCACTTGCTCAAGGTCATACAGAAATTGATGCAGAACTGGGATTTTATACTCAAAGTTTTTTCTTAGTTCCTTCATTATGAAATGCTCATGTATCTATTAAAAACATAGGGAAAACTCAAGCAGAAAGGCCACAGTTCAAGTTTTCCTCCCACACTCCTGGGTAGACAAAGAATCCTTTATGGGCCATAGGGGATGAGCACAGAGAGCCACGAATGAGTCTCGCAGAATCCGAATATCAGGATCTCAGTGGGAAATAAGAGAGCAATTATAAAGAAGATTGGAAGTGTTATTTATTCTATAAAAATGAAGCAGCCTCCAGGGTTTACCTCCAGGGCCAGCTGGAGGCTAATCTCTGAGCCAACCTTCTGCTGTCTGTCACCGGGAGTTTAGGGGGTTGTCAACACCAGCTGTTTGTAACAGTCGTGCGGAGTGTAATACGTGGTGACAATAACCACAGTGACCTCCACAAAGCCAGCTCGTATCTGTGCCCACAGTGACCTCCCCGAAGCCAGCTCGTATCTGTGCCCAGCCCTGCGGTATCTACAGGGTGTGTGTGTGTGTGGTGTGTGTGTATGTGTGTACATGCGTGCATGCATGCGTGCATGCGTGCGTGCGTGCGTGTGTGTGTGTGTGTGTGTGTGTGTGTTTGAAGGGTAATGAACTCAGTTGCTGCTGAAGGTAACAAGTTAGAAACAAAACTGACATAAGCCCAGATCTGATCCCACAAGCCCTCAAAAGACTCCAAGGAAATCAGGAACCTCTAGAAGCCTGCCTTTTCCGGAAGGTTGTTGTGATCACCGTGAGATAGGATGCCATGGTTTCCTCTATGAATGGGTATAGAAGACAGGAAACACTGATCATCTGTCATCCCATTAATTAATTCACTGAAGACCAAATCAAGTGTGAGGGTGGAGTGAGCCCTCCTGGACACCAGACAGAAGCCAATCCATCAGAAGGCTTCAGGCGCTTGTGCCAAGTCAGGGCTGTGTGGAACCTGCTCCTCTCCTGCCTCTCAAGGCTTTAAGCGAGCATCAAAGCCTCGGGTTCTACAGGGCAGGGCCAAGAAAATAAGAGTGTACATTTCCCAGAGTCCTTCGAAGCCTACTTTTCTGGCATGACACTTTCAGTACTGAATGGGAGAAAAATTCCTCCCGAGAATGGCTGTTAGGCCGTCTGAGTCTAAGTACAGCTATAGCCAGCCTTTCAGATAGCTGGATAAAGGAATGGGCTGGCACTCTGGGTACTCGACTTGCCTGCTGCTAGGATTTTCAGTCACAAAGCAGGCCTCAAGCTCGTGTGTATGTGTGTGTATGTGTGTGTTTGTGTATATATATATATGTGTGTGTGTGTGTGTGTGTGTGCGTCTGTGTATATGAGCATGTGTGTTTGTGTGTGTGCATGTGTGTGTATCTGTGTGTCTTTGTGTGTGTATATGTGTGCATGTGTGTACATGTGTGTATATTTGTGTGTATGTGTTGTGCATGTGTGTGTTTGTGTATATGTGTGTATGTTTGTGTGTGTATGTATGTCTGTGTGCATCAGTGCGTATGTACATGTGTGTTTGTGTGCATGCACGTGTGTTTTTGGTGTATGCTTGTGTGTGTATGTGTGTTGTGTACATAGGTGTATGTTTGTGTGTTTGTGTGCATCTGTGTACATGTATGTGTGTGTATGTGTGTTGTGTACATAGGTGTGTGTTTGTGTGCGTGTGTGTGTATTTCTTGAGGCATGACTGATACCCCGGCTTCATAACTACAAGCACTGCTTTAAATCTCCAGAGATCTGAGACAGCCATTGTACAAAAAGAGCCTCCATTTCCCATAATCCTCTAGTGAGATCCTTAATGGTAAAGAGGTGACGCACGAGATTTTACAAACCAGGGAAGAGCTACCAGTGCCATGGCTTTCGCTCAGCCTCTCCCGACAGACAAGAACAGTCCTCAGGAGAAACCAACGGGCCAAGAACTTGATCTTAGATGGCCAGCTTCCAGAACAGAGAGAGAACGAATGGCTAAGACTATCCCACCCAGTCCGCGGGCTTCTGTCATACGCTGTCCCGTATGCTTCCAAAGCACCCCTGCCATTTTTCAGTTACTCCATCATTTAAGAGCCGAAGGGGGGACTTTAAACACCCCCCACTTTCCTCACTTCTCCAGCAGGCCCACCATTTTGGACACAAAGTCTTGGCCACCTATGAGCTGCCAATGGTGTCCCAACCTCTGATCTTTGGCTACAGACTGAGAGACAGACAAGAGGCCATCTTGTCCGTACCAGCTTTGGAGAAGTAGAGGTGGCTTGGCCATCACCTCTCCCCAGACCCTTTCCTAGACAGGTAGCCCCAGTGCGGCCACCCAGGGGTCCTGGCTCCAGATTTTTCAGCAGGCTGTGGAGGCCGGCTTGCCTCCATTTCCCCATGATCAGTCTACCACTCTGCCTGACAGACTGTCACACCATGGCTGTGCCTGGCTCCATCCCTTCCACTCACTCATGCGATGAATATTTATTGACGTATTATGTGCCAGGCACTGTTCCAGGGAGCTGGGACATTGCAGGGAAAAAAAAAATAAGCAAAAGTCTCCATCTTCTTAGAAGTTACTTTCGACCAGAAGCCCTTATAATTAAATAACTTTTAGTCAAGCCAGATTTCGGTTTGTCTCATTGTAACTCTTTAGATTTTCACAGCGTGTCATTCTTTCCCAATGACAGGTTCCTGCCTCAACCCCATTCTTATCTCTTCCCTCCCCCCTTTCCTTTTATGAATAATATCGCCAATACTCCATGTTAACAGAGGAAGCATGCATGAGAGGATTAGAGATCCCAGGAACTTCCTCGCCTGGCAGGATCCACACATACGATAGCCAGGCAAGGAGGGAGAGCAGGGTTTCTAAGAGTCTGGAGAACAGAAAAGCAATCAGAGAGCAAAGGGCACGGGCCTCAGATTCTAAGTTTCTACTTAAGCCTTGCACTGACAGTAAAAAATGCAAACACAATTCCCCTTTCCTTTTCCCCTGGGGACCTTTCTTGGCTGATTTCTTATAACTCAATTGCGCCGGTTCAGACAAAAATCAGCCAAGGTCACGACAGTGAAATGCATATTGCACGCTGATCAAGGGACCTTGGGTAGGAGTTACCAGCATGAACTCCAAAGCCAGGGCTCGGAATTCACCCTGTAATTATTTTATTTTCGACTATAGAAAGTCTCAATCAAATTGCTATCCTGGGTTTAAAACACTGCTTTCTGAAAACATCTAAAAGCTTGTATTTTTGTCTAAAACATACATAGTAACCTAAACGAGAGTCAGCGGCGGGAGCGTGAACTTACACGGGGTAGGGAATGTGGATGTTAACCAACCCAGAAATTGCCTTCATGGTATTTCTGGGTTTGAAGATAAAAACACCCCCCCCCCCGCCGCCGCCCCTTTTCTACCCAAACCAGTAGATTGACAGGGTCACAAGATGTCAGTTAAAGCCAGAGAGATGCTTGAGTCTGGGGCTCGTCACCCCTCTCGCCTTCTGTTGGGAGTCTGATAACTTCATCTTGGAAGCTCAGGGGTTCCAGAACCATAATGGGCACAACGGAGTCAGTGGGAGACAGGGGAGCGTTTCCGAATAGGGGTCAATTCCACTTAGAGAAACTACCTCAGATTTGGTCTCTTGCCAGAGAAAGAAAGTGAGAAACCAGCTCTTGGGCCGAAAGGTCAGCCCAGTCTGAGCAGCTGGGTACCCTTGTGCCGCGTGATAAAAACAGTCCAAGCCCACGTCCTTGGATCCCTGAGGAGAATAGCACCTCCTACCGGGGAAGCCAGGCAAAGCATCCTGAAAACTGGGGAGGTGGTGGATTTATCATTGTAATTGAAAAAGCCCTGGAGTTTGGCCACTAAGCACGCTGCTGGTTTCGAAATGTCTTTTCTTTCTCTTACACGGAGCAGGGCTCAGGCTCTCGTGAAATCTTGCTTAAAGTTCAGAACACTCGTGAATGAGATGGCAGGGGGGGAAAGCTCGACGGAGGGTTGCAAGCAGATGGTGGCCGAGCCCTCCAAGGTGTCCCAGACATTTTTTCCTCGAAAACTCAAATGGAGACTCTACCCACCGCTGTGTAACTGAGGACAAGAGACTATTCTATTATTGTGATTCTCACTGTGAGTTCAGATTCAGACAGACATTTTGCTAGGTTTCTTTTCTTTCCTTTTTTAACTGTTACCGACCCAAGTAACATCCTGTTTCAAGTAAGGTTTTATATAAATATATATTATATAGATATATTACAAACCCTTCATAAAGGTCCCTGGATGTCAAACGATTCTTACAGAACAAGAACAGATTAAGTACAGATGAAACAGGTGGATTAAATTCCCCCCAGACTATGCGTGCATTTCAATATTCAGAGGAACCTCGCTTGAGAAAAACGTCTTTTGAATTTTCGTAGACAGAGTCTTTAAAAATAATAATGATTTCAGGTTTGCTTCCCCGATCCGGGTCAATCGCGGGATAAACCCACACACGTGTCTACATGAGGGGTCCCCGAAGGGGGTCCCGAGGGTGTCCACGACTCGGCAGCCCTGGCTGATAACCATGCTGTACCGCAAGTGCTGAGTGAGAGAGGGCCTCCAGGCCTCCAGCTTGCCTGTGTTCACACTCACGGTGGTTTGTTTTTGTTTAGCTTTCCTTCTGAGAGAAGAACACTCTAATGACTTCCCCACCACGGCGCTCCTACCCCCTCCCCATCGTTTGCTTCCCATATCGCCGAAACCCTCGGGGAGAACCGACTGTGTGTGACAAAGAAATATGTCTTTCCTCTGTGTTCCAGACCTTGGAAGCCATCCAAGACCCCCTTTCCCCGGAGGCCAGCTCTCCTCGGCTGGGATTTGCATTTCTCCGCCCAGACACTGCAGCAGGGGCGAGAAGTTGCCTCGGCAGAGTGGTGGGAGCTAAAAGCAGAACGCGAGAAGCCTCCATTTTCCAGTGCGCTCCGCACAACATCTCCGCTGCCAGAAACCTAAAGCCAAAATGCGATTTGAAATCTATACGGAAAAGAACATCAACACGACTACACTCAGCCTCTCCGCCCCTTTCTCAAGACCCCTCTTGACCCTAGAACGTCTATTCCGTGTTTGATTTAATTCTTAGATTGTTAATTAATACCTCCCCCTCACCCCCACCCTTACTTAATCTTGCCATTTACCCCAGCCAGGTGTCCGGGGGTTTTCCTAAACTCTCCTTCTCCGCGAATTTTTAAGTTGTAAAACCGAACAAAGCAACTCTTGAAATTTGAGCGAGAATTTGAAAAAGAAAGAAGAAATTGGGTCAGAAAAAAAAATGTCTTTTTTTTATTGATTCAGTTTAAGCCATCTGAAAGTACTTAAAATATGTTCCATGCAAGGAAAGAAAAGCCAGTCACCCACCCTGACAGTGGTCATCTTTAATAAAGGCTATCGAAAGCATACTTGGAAGAAGGATTGTTTTTAGTGAGTTACAGAGGCTACTTGGCTAGATGAGTTAGCAACTGCGCTCACAATTACCGCCCATATACAGAGCTCGCTCCCAGGTTGAACATGTGGTTTTCTGAGCCGGTACCAAAGCATTCCCAAGGGGAGACACTGGCACCTCGGAGCCTAGGCTGCTTCAGGCTTCCTCCCCTGAACACGCACCTCAGGGAAATCAGGCAGTCTTCTCCTGTCCATGTCCCAGAGGCCCCAAGGAATGCTAAATACATCTGACAGCCCAGCTCAGCCTGTGTAGGTCAAGTGTACCCAGACCTTCGCCTATCTGCTGAAAACTTTCATGTCTCCCATCAGGAAAGAGAATAGCCTGAAAAGCCGAGGGCTGCGAGAAGGGAAGGGTGTCTACCAGACTTCTCCAGGAGATGGAGTATCATGGCTGTACCCACATCTGCAATGACCACCCTTCAATCCGCCAACTGCCCCGTGTGTGGGAGAGCGTGAAGGACAGATGAAAATGCCCCTGGGTTCACTTGAAGGTTCAAACCCTCTTTCTGCTCGCTACCTCCGAGCCCTCTGGCCTGCAGGATAAAATCCAAGCTTCTGCGAGCTTGCAGGAGCTGAGCCTGGCAGCCCGGGGCCAGTCCTTCATTATCCCACAGAAAGTACCCAGGTCCTCCTCCTTCAGGCTCTCTCTCAATCTGAAACCCTTCCTGGCTGACACTCACTTCTTCCTGAAGACTCAACTCAAATGCTTCCCCCTAACTGAAGAGATTCCTTCCTGGCACGGGTCCCATACTTGGCTCTTCTCACGGTGATCTTGTCACCTGGTTCTACTCAGCCGAGGTCTTCCCGCTGTTGCTGCTCCTGCAGCAGATTCCCAGGTGCGTGAGAGTGTGCAAGTGTGATGTTTAAGAGAGGAGGTGTGTGTAAATGAAAACACGGGCAAGGGCGATAGTCCAGCCCAGATGGTCACTCTGCCCAGGGTTTGCGGCATCTTCTCGGCATTCAGTTTGTCCGGGAAGCCGCTGGCCATACTGCCTGGGGCACACCTGAGCTGAATTTTTAGCCCCTCAGGTCAGACCACAGATTGCTTTCCAGAATCCAGAGCTCAGCCCAGCCCTGTCCAACTATCCCAGAACCTCGTAGAAGCCAAGGCACAGCCTTGCCTTCTCCTCAATATCTATCCACACTCCGCCTCACTCTTGCCTCCTTATTTAAGGGTTCACACATTGTTCCAACAAGTTTAAGCAAAACTGTTCTAACCAAAACTGGTTCTAACCAAACCTCGACTCCAATCATTGCCTAGAGAGTGGAAAGGAGGGGTGTGTGCAACCTTGGGGACACTGAAATCCAGAAAGAACTAACCAAATGTCAATCACATGAGGACTGCATAGGCCAAAGGAGAGAGAGGTGGAAGGGAACCCGCCAACTCCAGCATGGGTAAAAGTGCCACGATAATTAATTTTGCTCGCTTGATAGTTCATTTTCTATTGCTCATAGCACAATGCCACACCCCAGGTAAGCACCAGCAGAGAGGAGCTTGCAGTTCTTGTCCAGAGTTAAGGGGCCGCACACACTTGGTGACGGCTCTCTGCTTGGCAGACTGCAAAGGCCACCCGACCTCAAAAGGTAAGGCACCTAGCCTAGCTGGCTTTCAGAGGAGACCCACTGTGGCCATGACCCTCAACCCACAGACTAACCCATTAATCCATCCATGGGGACAAAGCCCTAGTCACCTAAGGTCCTACCTAATCCAGTCTCTTCACTCTCATAATGGAGATTAAGTTTCAACATGAATTTTGGAGGGGTCAGACCGTATCCAAACTATAGAAGCATGCAGATATAACCAGGTGTTTTGTTTAATCAGGTCATGCCTGAGATGAACTCTCTCCCTGAAAACAGATTATATTCCAACCCTTATGAATAACTGGTTGGAACCTGTTCACCAACACTGGACAGTGAAGTGCTTTCTATACATACGCCAATTCACATGACTTTTACAGATTCTAGGTGGCACCCGCTTTTATGGCCTCAGTTTACCAGTGAGGAAGCTGGCCACACTCACCAGTGATAGACATCTCCCACAGCTCAGGGGTTTTGTATCTCTCCGGACAAACATCACCCTCCATTGGTCTCCTAGAAGCTCAACAGACAGCTTGCATCTTAGAGTCACAATTAAACTACTCACAGAGTCTACCTTGTTTCTAGTCCCAGCCTACCCCAGACACTCCAGTTCCTCCATAACTACATAGGTAACTTCTGTATGTCGGTCTATATACTAAAAGTCAGATTGTACGTCGGTCTATACACTGAAAGTCAGATGAGAAAAGTTGAGCTCCCAGGGTAATTGAAAAGACCCCGGTTGCTGCTGGTTCTAACCAAACCTCGACTCCAATCATTGCCTAGAGAGTGGAAAGGAGGGGTGTGTGCAACCTTGGGGACACCGGAATCCAGAAAGAGCTAACCAAATGCCAATCCCATGAGAACTGCAGAGGCCAAAGGAGAAAGAGGTGGAAGGGACCCCGACAACTCCATCGTGGGTGAATTTCCGCCGTCAATGTTGGCCACACATTACCTCTCAAAACTCTGTCTTGGAATAAAACAACTACCCTTGATGACTATCCTGTTTATCCAAGGAAAGGAAAGCGGCTTAAAGGGGCTCTCACTTTCACCATGGCAACCTTCCCCACTTCCTTTTGCCATCCTGGATGAACATCGTAAGTACTATCACTTAATAAGACAGAAAAAGCAGTAAAGATTCCTCCTTCAATAAGCGGTAGGTAGGGGGTTGGGCTCACCACCCTCACCTGCATACCCTCCACCAGCTTTCCAGAGACCCCCAGTTGAGCCCTTCCCAACTCTCAGGGGCCCTTATAACCTTGCACGCCCGACACTGGCTTCTGTTCCCAGCTCGTCCGTGCAGGGTGGATGCCACACACACTCAACCCCCCTCCTGGCCTCTACCTCTCCATCTGCAAAATCGCTGAAATAACACTAGCCACTGCTTTCTTTGCAGAACTGTGGTGAGAATGAACGGTATTGGGCTGATGCGGACAGCTTCCCAGAGAGCTCCGTGGATTTAGAACAAGAGACTTTATAAATAACAAACCCGGTTCCCCTAGTCACAGGACTTTGAAGCTGCCCATATATTTTCAAAGCCAGATATCCGGGAACATCAAATTCCCTATTTGTTATTTGAAATGGTGCCCAAAAGAGAAGGGGACAAGACATGACGGAAGGATATGGTTGAAACGACCCTTCTGGTGGCCATCCATTCAACATCTGTTTGGGGGGAGAGCAGGCTGATTACAGAGCCTCAGATTGCGAGTTCATTATCATTAGTGAGGTAATTCAGGCTGAGGGGGGCAAAAGGACACAGGTCAGGCTACAGAGATTTCTACTGAACATGGAGCCGGGCCCAGCCCCGTCTGACCATTCCAGAACACTGCAGAAGCCAGGGCCACCTCGCCTGTCCCCGGCATCTCTCCACACCCACCCGCGCTCCCATCCCTTGTTTAAGAGTTCACAAACTGTTCCTGCCAGTTTAAGCAAAAAAATGTTCTGTGAGGTAAAAGGGGCCGCGGTAATTAATTTTGCTCCCTTGACTGGAAGGTGAAAAGCTTTTCATTATGTAAATTATAAATACCCTGGAGGACTGTCCACAGACGCGCAGAGAGCAATGAGGAGCCTGGGAGCCTAGGGCAGTGTGGGACTCGTTCTCCTCCGGGCTGAGCCCAAGGCTTGTCCTCTCTTCCTCCTTCTTACTTGGGTGATTCTTTCTCAGCTGCTTCCTCTCAGCCTCTCCGACAACACACTGGCTATCCCCACACCACTAACCCACCCTGGAGCTGAGGGGCTTTCTCCTCCGTCTCTCCCCTCCAGCTTCCTCAGTCACGATTCCTTGTTTGGATCCATTCTTTGTTATACTAGAACACACACTGGAAACTGTCCTTCCCGTAGGCGAATAAATTGTTTACAGACACGGGTGCTTGCCTGGGCCACGAAGCCCAGATACGTGGGCCAGCGGGACTCTCTCCGAGTTGCTGTGAGGATGGATTTTGGAGGAGGTTTATTTACGCTGAAGTCAATGGACTCTGAGTGAAGCAGAGGGGTCTCTCTAATGAGGGAGGCCTCATCCAAAGCAAGGCCTGACTAGTGCAAGAAACTGACCTGAATTCACACCCCCAAACCCCAACACTCCCACACCTCCTAATCCCCCCCCCCCCCCCCCCCCCCCCCCCCCCCCCCCCCCCCCCCCCCCCCCCCCCCCCGCACTGTTCTCTCATTGGAGAACTCGAACACATATGCCAATGGCAGTGTTGGGTCATGGCTCTCCTCCAGGAAGGCGGGCGTTTAGCATAGCGACCCCAGCCTTCCAAGCCTGGAGAAAGGGGATGCTTAGGACAATCACTTTATAAAGCGTACCGGTTAGCTTGTACCTTGGCAGGAGTGACGTGTCTCAGGCTGCCAAAGAGGAAGGAAGCAGAGGAGAGGAGACGGGTGAGAAGAAAGGAGAGGTGAGGTCGCAATCGCAAACGGATCCCGCCTGAGGATTGCTGAATGGGAATGGCCTCCGTGTTTGAACTTGGCCCCCAGCTGGTGGAACTGTTTGGGAAACGTTAGGAGGTGTGGACTTGTTGGAAGAGGTATGCCACCTGGGGAAGTTTGAAAAGTCTGTGCTTTTCCCAGTTTAGGGAAAACTCACAGATCACAATCCTCTGCTGGAATGGAGAATAGCAAAGGAATCCCACAGCCGGAAAAGAGGCCGGATGCTTGCTTTATGTCGGCATAAATAGTATAAGAGGCCACGCCCAAGTGGGCGGGTAACATAAGGCTATTGGCAGTAGGAATTCCTACAGCAAAAGGACACCCCTAGCTCGTTGCCTTTCAAGAGAAAAGACTCTGATAAGGAGACACACGCAGCTGAAAAACATAACCCAAATACGGGGGAAAGAGAAAAGCCGGCTGCCTGCTGCTGAAAAGAAACGCTAGGTTAGGTTTTGAGGGTGCCAATCAAGACAGAGGGAGGGGCATTTACAATGCTTCCCGTGCCTGGAGACAGCGTTTCGCTCCACCTACCAAGACAACCAGTTGAAGGATTTCCATGATTTATCATTATTGGTGGCAGGACCATGTTTCCTCACATACAGCATTTCTCCAAGACGGCATGGCCCCGTGTAACGGGTGTGGAAAGGCTTTAGCTTAGAAAGAGACCACACGGGACCTAACTGGTGTGAGTAACGAAGGTGGGACTGGACTACTTCTTGGGTCTCTGGACCATCTTGTCGAGAGGGGAAGGAAAGCAGGAGAGGGAACCGAGGTGGGATAGAACCTGCAAACTGCCCCTCGTTTTTTTTTCTGCTACAGTTTAGATCAACAATGCCCTTGCCCCTTCCCTACTCCTTTGCCTAAAGAACTCTGCGTTGAGGACCTGACCTTAAGGAAGGTGATAGAAGCCTTAAGGGGACCTTTGAAAGGAAGTTAGGTTGCCAGAAGTGTCCTGGAAGGACTCTTGGGGACCCAGGCCCTCCCCCAGCTCTCCTTCTCTCTTTGCTCCCTGGACTCCACAAGTTGAGCATCCCTTGTGTGGCGTCCCCATCGTGATGTGCTATTATCACAGGTTCAAAGCTCAAGGCTCAGGTCCCTGGCCTAACACCTCAGAAACCATGAGCCACAGTGAAGCTTGTCCTTTACTGAGCTGAGTGTCTCAAGTGTTTTGTCTCAGCGATGCAAAACGGACTCATCCGAGACCGAGATCTATTCTCACCTCTTGGTAGTGAAGGGGTAGCCATACTGCCGAGTTCTGGAGGACAGGCTGTGTGGATGGAAGGCACAAGGCTCTCAGATCACACCTCAAGGAACGCTTATATCCCTTCCAGCCTCCATGTCTGCAGCCCTGACTATAGAGGGGTCGTGGGGCCAAGGAAAAGGTGACGAGTGAGGTTGGAGAAAGGGACAAAGGTGGAGTTTTGGGACTGGGGGCTGAAGATAGAAGGAGCCAGGTTTTTGGCCCCATGAAATTGTACACCAGACCGGAAGGGCTGATATCATGTTACAGTGTTAGCAATAGATAGATAGGTAGATAGATAGATAGATAGATTTTTTTTTTTTTTTTTTATAGATAGATAGATAGATAGATAGATAGAAGAAACAATAAATATTCTTTTAAGCCATATTCTATCAGAGGTGGGAAGCTTGGGGACCTTCAGGGCCATAAGATTTTGCATCCTCTCCCATGTTTTGAGAGATAGAACCAGCAGATTCTTGCCATCACCCTGGCATCAGAGTGAGAATCTGCAGTCAGACTCGGGGACTTACAAAGTCCACACCCCCTTCTGTGGCAACAGTCTTGGCACCGATCCCTTCAAACTGAAAGTACGCACACAACCCCAAATTCTATTTACCGAATGTTCCTTTTTAATAACGGTCTCGACACATTTGGGAGTAGAAAATCCCAAGTAAGCTTTGGAAATCTCTGCAAAAGACATTGCCAGAGAGCGGAACGCTGTGAAATCCATCACAAGGGGTGTGATTGCGGAGAAAAGGACCCCAGTTTTACTATCAGCCCCACAACTAACGTCTCAGTTCGGCAGCCCGAGGCGCTTCGTCCCACCACAAAGGGAGAGGAGGAAGGGCTGTGAGAACTGTGACCTCTCGGAGGCTAAGGCCAAAGGAGCCATCCCAGGACACAGAGCTGATGCGGCTTCCTCCTGGTCACTTTCTTAGTGAGTGGGTTTCCATCTGTTCTGTAGGAGGCTAGGTTGTTAGCAGCCGAGACTTTGCTATTATGCTCTCTGCCGTGGGATGCAGAAAGCAATGGGGATTTGTTCAGCTGAAAGCAACCCCTGCCTCTTGCTCTGTGGCCTTCTTGTAGAGAAGACACAGAAGGCAGTGTGGCCCAGTGGAGAGAGGATAGACCTTGATGTCAGATGCACTTGGCTGTAAAGTCTAGGTTTGCTATTTATGTGACGTTGGATGGCGGCAAGTGTGGCTCATTAACTGGTGTGGTAGGTTTCACGGGTTGTGTTGGAGGCGTGTGAAGCTATCCCTCAGTATCATACTTGGGCAGTCAAGGCTATTAGTGTTGTGCTGATTGTGTGTTCGAGACAGAGTCTCACTATATAGTCCTGGCTGGTCTAGCTCTTACTATGTAGACCAGGCTGGCCTGTTCTTTACAGAACTCCACCAGCTTCTTCCCCCTTGAGTGCTGGGATTAAAACACATCCTCATGACTGTTTCTGTTAGTGTTGCTTTTATGATTGTTATAATTATTCTAATAACAGCACTTCACAGTGTAAGGCCCTGCACTAATCCAGTGAGATGCACCTTAGCTGGCAGGCAACACTGCCTAGTCAAAAAAAAAAAAAAA
>NW_026067986.1:1972861-2013867 GCF_014885135.2 Alexandromys fortis | reverse complement strand
TTTGTAGATTACAAGCAAAATATCCCCACAGAACCGGATTCAGCTGACGATTCGCATCAAGCAGCTTGGAAGGAATTCTCAGTGGCTCAATGGCAAAAGATTGAACTGTTCAACATGCGCTGGGGACAGGAAAATAACGTAGCAAGTGGTGCTTAGACCGAAGAGGGAGAACGAAAACACAGTATAAATCCTTCCTTCTGTGTGCCGTGACCGGGATGCTGCAGGTCAAGCTGGTAGTGGAATGGGAGATCTCAGAGTTGTGGATGGGTGTTGAAACCCAAGAGCTATGGACCCCTTCATCGACAGATGGCTGTGGTAAAGAAAAAAGAAAAAAAAAAAAGTAGCCTCTGTTATTTTATCCTCTTCTGTCTTTCTTTTATCCCCCTTAACTAAAGTTTCCTCTTTCTTATTTCCCTGTCCATTCACAATACTCTTTTTTTCCCTCTCTACTGGTTCCCCAAGTCTAAATGGCCCCCTTTTACTTTCCAGGTGTCTGTAGTACTACAGACTTCGTACTCACACCTGAAAGTTTTGAGTTAGAGCTCTCTAACGAGAGAGAATATGTGTCCTCTGTTTTTCTGGGCTTGGGCTCCCTCCCTCCACCTGGTCTTTTCAGCACCATCCCTTTACCTGTAAAGCACCTGATTGCATTGCGATTTGCAGCTGAACAGCGTTCCAGAGTGCACACGTGGCACGTTTTCATTATCGGTTTTTCGGCGGAAGGACACTTAGGTTGTTTCCGCTTCCTAACTCTCGTGAACAGAGCAGCAATGATCATGGCTGAGCAGCGATCTGTGCGAAAAGATTGCCAGATCCTTTGGGCATAGGCCAGGGAGTGGAAAAGTTGGATCATATGGAAATTTTATTTTTGGCTCGTTTGAGAATTCTCCACACTGATTTCCAGAGTGGCAGCATCGATTTGCAATGCCACCAACACTGAAGGAAGACTCCCCTCTCCCAATATCCTCTCCAGCAGTAGCTGTGGCTTGTTCTGCTGATTTTGACCTTCGGGCTGGAGTAAGATGAAATCTCAAACCTATTTTAGTTAGCATTTTCCTAATAGCTAGAGATGAAGACTTTTGGAGATTTTTCTTAGCCATTTTTTTTTCTTCTTTTGAGAACTCTCTCTTCAGGTCCCAGGCTCACTTTTTAAATGTGTCATTTATTTTTCTGACTTTTTAAAATTTTTTTATATGTTATGGATGTTAACCCTCCATCAGATGAATAGATGGCAACAATTCTTTCTCATTATGCAGGCTTCCTCTTCATGAAATACATTGTTTCTTTTGCTGTGTTTATAGTTTCATGAAGCCCTGTTCACCTCCCTCATAGCTGAGTAACACACACAGAGGAGCTGGTAGAGCTTGGTTTTCTTTCTTCCATCTCAGAATCATCAAGGGGGGATGGATGAGCAGAACACACGGGTTTGATTGCCGCAGTGGCATAGGTACGTGTCATTGCCCACCTGTTGAAGTCTGTAGACTGGATGGCATCCTGAGTGAACCCTAGTTGAGATGTGTAAGTCATAAAAATGTCAATGATGGTTTCTCACTCATAAAAAAAAAATTGTGATTGCTTTTGAGAGGGATGCCGGTCATGAGGAAGTTGTGGGTATGGGGACCAGGGAGGTTGCTGAGCAGCTCAACAAAGTACAGACAACCTTTGCAGGACCATGCAAGCTTTCCTTTGTCTCATGGTGAATACACTGCCAGTGCAAGATCGTGGCACAAGTAAAAACTTAAAAACGACGCAGTACAAAATTATGCAGCTTTACTCCACTGTAATGTTAGCAAGTAGTCAGAAGCTGGGTGGTGGTGGCACACACCTTTAATCACAGCATTTAAGAGACAGAGGCAGGTGGAGCTCCAGGTTCGAGACCAGCCCTATCTATAGCGTGAGTTCCAGGACAGCCAGAGCAACACAGAGAAACCATGTTTTGAAAAAATTTAAACATACATACATACATATGTATGTTTATATATTCATAAAAATGGCCTTACTTACAGTAATAATTGTGAATTGAATTAAAATTGAATTAGTAAGGTCAATTACTATGACCATATCATATCCATCAATGAATATAATCACCGTCCTTCCACGTGACTGCCCTTGAACTATGACATTGAAGCACATAGCCGATGAGCCTTTCAGATATGCATCCTTTGGTGGAATGAACAAGATGCCTGCTAAACTTGCATCACGTCGTTGCTGCGACCTGATTTAAACACACAGGCAATTACAAGACAATGAATTAATGGTACCTTTAACATGTAGCTCATTGTTTCCTTTTCTACTTAGAGGGTCAAGCATTTTCCAAAGGGGAAAAACATCTCCATGTACAAAATAGTGCTTTGCCGTGTGCACGGCCCTGAATGTAAGTAATGGCTTGACTTTGAGGATGTCTGCTAAGTGCGCAGATTGCGAAGAAGGTACTTTCAATTGTTCAATAATATGTCCTATTTAATTGCTCTTATTATTGAATAAAAGTCCCTGCAGAATTTTCACTTCCAGCAATGTCTTCTGACCTTCTTTAAGTGTCTAGACAATAATGACTTCCTGAAATGTTTGAAGGAAAACGTAAGAAAAAGCCTTACCTATATAAAACTATGAATATTTGAGGTTATTGGGGTGCAGAAGGAGAGAGAAAACAAAATGTTTTTGTTGTTTGCTACTGTGCTTTGGAATTGCAAGGTTTTGTTGTGACCAGGATTTCATAATCAAACTCCCGACACAAAGAGTTCCATTTCACAAGGACGACAATGCTTGAACCAGAGGTGCGAAGTTTGTAAGACCAAAATGACTTTCTGTGACATTTACAAGGAAAAGTGGTGATGCTTGGCTGAACAAAACGATTCTTGGCAACTCTCAGATATTTGGTACACCAGGCACTGCATTTCCCTTAAATAGCCACTAATGACCTTAGAGTTTCAGTTTTCAGGTGGTCCTGGAACCAGAGCCCAGAAGCTTCTAGAGTCAAATTTGTCTTTAGCGTCTGAACCATCTCAGTTGGTGACAAACAGGCAGCTAGCCCCCTCTACTTGTCACTTGCATAGTTTACTGCAAATTTGTCTTTACCCTGTCCTGAAAGACAGGAAAATGTTAATTCCCTTAAAAAGTCCTTAAAGCTGTCTGAGCCTTTGACCATGCCTGTCCCTATTGCCATGAAAGGACACCCCATCCACCCCTCCGAAGGACACAGCATTTGAGGCTGCGTCTGCACAGGCCCCAAGACAGCTTCTCTATTAACAAGTCCGTCCTCCCCATCCTTTTAAAACCATGAGTCAGGAAATCTGAATAGGCAAGGGCGGTGAATTTGTCCCTTGATACAGAAAGGCAGGCACCTCCGTGGACCAGCCATCTTAAAGTCTACGAACACAGACGTAAACATTAGCATTCGACTGAAGTGTTGGGCCACACCACCACCTCAACTACAGCATGGCAGAGACTGTGAAGGCGACAGAGCCTTGTGACCCCTGATGTGACCCAGAACATGGGTCTGTGGGTTTCAGACAGTGACTTCCCCTTCCCGTCCTTTAAGAGTTGCAGCATTCAGGGCAATGTCTCTTTATTGCATTGAAGGCGGCGCTACGTCAAAACCGCCAGCAGCGTCCGGTTGACGGTGTTGAGAGCCATGCATCAGCTGCCGATTTAAATTAATTTTGCTTCTTGAACCATGAAAGATAGTTCTTTGAACAAGAATCCATGATAAATACACATGTGTAAAAGTCCTTTAATCATAATTATCATAAATGCATAAAACACAGTTTAAGGCTCTCAGCCTCATTAATTTCTTATGGTATGAAAGCAAAAACAAACAGTAAATGAGAAAAGTATAAGTCATAATTTAAATGTGTTATGCATGGCCATTTAGCCCATTAAATGAAGAGGGTCTCTGTAAACTCTGGCAGAAAAATATTCCTGCACCAGCGAGTGTCATAGGGTAACGTTGTCATCTCCCTACAGAGCGCCAGTGTTTAATTAGATCTTAAAAAAAAATACCTTGCGTGGTTACAACAGAATTAGAATAATTGACTGTTACCCTCGAACACCTTAGACTCCCTCTTTCCAAGGATTCAACTCTTAACTGACTGATTCCCAAGGGCAGGTGGCTCCTTCCCAAGGCCTACCATGTAATAAACACTCAGTAAATATCAAAGAGCCTGATCCCAGCCAAGCAGTGTGTCCTAGGTTCACACGGGTGAATCTGAAACAACTCCACCTTCATGCTTTGAGTAATTGTGGGATTTCTGTCTCCTCCCTGATGTCTGTTTGTTTCGCTGTCCTACTCCGGGTGTCTAGCTGGATGGATACAATGTTACAATTGGAACTAGCTGGATGGATACAATGTCACAAATTGGACTAGCTGAATGGATACAATGTCATGAATAGCTGGATGGATACAATGTCACAAATCAGGACTAGCTAGATGGATATAATGTCACGATTGGGATTAGCTGAATGGGTACAATGTCCCGAATAGCTGGATGGATACAATGTTACAAATCGGGACTAGCTGGATGGATACAATGTCACGAATCAGGATGGTGGGTCCACGTGATGATGTTCCGGGTGTTCACACAGATCCTCTGTCACATTATGAAAGAGGAAGGGATTTAGCTAAATCCCAAGGATTTAGCATAGTGGAAGGGGGACGTCTCCGGAACTACCAGGAACGTCTACTGTAATTAGACACCTAATGACTGAAAACGCCTTGCAGGATGGTAAGTCACCTGGACCCAGTGTGTCCATTGCCAGCTGAACCTAGGCCGAGACTCCATTCACTGCCGTCTCTGTAAGCCATGCTCTACCAGAAGACAGCAAGAGCCGTCAGCGTCCCTCATGCCATTGGCTACCTGGGACCCTGGATCCAGCGCTGTTCACAGGAATCTGAATACTGCACTTCCCCAAGCATGGGATGAGATTCAATAATCTTTAGGTCCTTTTGGGGGAGGTATTGAGGGTTAATGGCTGAATATATGCATATGTGTAGATGGTGACCTAGATCCATCCCCCTAGAGACCTGGCCTTGTTTTGGGTCCAGTGACTTCTGAGAATCAACCTCAGTCTCACCACTAGTAACTGGGGCATTAGGGGTTACTTTGAGTGTTAAACCTTCTTCATAGGGAAGCATATCTGAACACAGAGTCCCTAGCTGGGCTGCTGTTTGGGGAGTTTGTGGAACTTTGGGGACATGGTAGAACCAGTAGATGGGGTAGGCCTTGAGGACTCTAGACTCACTCCGCTCTCTCTGGCTTCTGTCCTGAGCTTGCAGAGTCCCTGAATGCCTCAGCAGTGTATCGGTTCCCCGACACGCCCACTGCCACAGCCATGAGCCCCCACCATGCCTCCACTAAGGGCTTTGTTGGTCGCACAGGCTCTCACGCAGGCAAGCAAAGCACACTCAGCCTCCCTGCTTCTTTTGCATTGCACGAGCTGCGTCACTCCCTTGTCAACTGTGCCTTACTAGTGGTCTCCTGGATGTATGTGGGCCACGGTCTCCTGGGGGCTATCACAGCCCCCGTCCATCACGTCGTTTAAACACCAGCATCTGGTTTCTGTGACTCTGGAACATGATCATCACTCAGGCCTTCGAGAAGCAAGGAATCACGTTCTCGGCAGCTCATCCCTGTCTCACGGATGGTACCTCTGCTGAGCCCCTTCATCATGGGGTCCCCCTTTTCTGGTGCATTCCTTATCACTTTGGTCAACGAAAGTCCCCAGGACTCTACTTGGAGCTTGTTCAACAGGGGGGCGCTTTGTGTAATACATCCATTTTTGTGAACCTTATTTTTGAGCCTCTGGATTTTTTTCTACTACAGCTGTTCTGGCTTTTCTACTTCAATCAGCATAAATAGTAACCTTTAGCAATGTTATAAGCTGGCTTCAGAAAATGTACGAACATGCGCAAATGCAGTGGCCTTATCAGGGTCTTGATCTCCAGGGTGCCTTTATCAACACATTATTTCCTTACTCAGCTTCACACTGTGCCCTTAACAAAGGCAGAATTATCATTACCACATCAGCTCAAAACGGATTGTAAGCCTGTGTTGTGTGAGTAGATTCTCATAGCTCTTTTGAGGTCCTCTCTTACCTGGACCAGTGATTCCCTGGACAGGTCTGGTATCCAGAAGAACTGATAAAAGACAAAGCCAGAGACTGCTTTGAACAGCAAGCCATAGATCTCTGAGCTATTTTTATTACCTTTAATGATGTGTGTGTGTGTGTGTGTGTGTGTGTGTGTGTGTGTGCAAGTATGTGCATGAGAACTCAGACCCTTAAAGGCCATAAGAGGAAAGTAGATTCCCTAGATCTGGAGTTACATGTGATGTGAGCTGCCTGCCATGTTGGCTGAGAACCATGCCTGGGTCCTCGGCAAGAGCAATGTGTGTTCTTAATCACTGAGCTATCTCTCCACCCCCTCTGCATTATTTTTAACCCAGGAAGAACTTTCAAGAAACAAAAGTAGGCATGCTTTATAACTCAGAGTTCATGAGAATTTGGATTTTAAATTTTCTCTTCTCTCTCTCTCCCTTTCTCTCTCTCTCTCTCTCTCTCTCTCTCTCTCTCTCTCTTTCTCTCTCTCTTTCTCCCCTGAGTTTTACAAGGCATAGGTTCCTATATCTGAGTGATTTATACTTAATCCTACCATGACAGATTTTCTAGGCTTGAGAACACAATCTTTTCTGGACCTCTAATAACCTTGTTTGAGTTATGACCTAGATGGGGGCCTAGATTGGGTTCCTGTCCTCTGTCGCAGGTAGAAAGGGTCTGTGAATTCCCAACAACTTCCTCTGACAGTCTCGCTGTCTCTTCCATTGGAAAGGCATCGTGCAAGACCTTTCAATAGTTCGCAAACAGCACTGAAGAGCCATTGTTCTTGGGAGTAATACCTCCTTCCGGCTCTCACAAACCTTCAGATACCTGAGTGCCTTCCCCGCTCCTGTTATCCCATTCCGGCTGATAAAGCTTTAACGATTCCATTGCTCCATACACAATGTCTCAGAATGGCTGAGCTCAGTGTTCAGCACAGGGCCCCCAGGGCTGTCTTCCTGCCAGCTGGCCAGAGAAGGCTAGAACTCCCAAACTGAATTTCCTTATCTGCTTTTCTCAAACAGCTCCTGACACCACGTGAGGTACTTCCCTAAGAAATATATTCTGAGATTACAATTCCTGTCTTGGAGAAAGTTCATGAGAGAACATACAGGAATGCCATCTGTGGGGAAGGAGAGCAAGTCGGGATCGAGCAGAAGGAAAAGTTGAACACAATATCGCTAGAGTGGAGACCTCAACTGGTCTCCATGAAGTTCTTGAGATGGTCAAGGGTGGACCCTGCCTTCAGAGCTGACCTACGTTGAAGGAAGGCAGCTTATCTTAGTTCCCTGATATTCCCTCATGCTTCTCTTGGGATGATGACAATATGAAAATGTCAGTGACAGAACTCCACCAGGTCAAAGGTTATTCCCTAATTGGGTCTCAGCGGCAAGTTGAGCTTAGCTTTTTTTTTTCTAGAGAATTTGGTGGGCTTCAGTGTTCTTGCTTTTTATTATACTCACATCTGGCTATTGACACAATTAAAGTGGTGTCAGGATCCCAGGTAGCTCTCGGTCCCTTGGGACTGTGGTCCTCTACTGATGTTCGGAATGAAGCCCCTCTTCCTCTCTGTTCTTTCAGGATTGGAAACATGCCATCCGGCTGTTGAGATCCCTGTGGGCACCAGGACAACCCTGACCCATGCCCAGTACATTTTCTTGAGGTTGATGTTAATTGACTTTATCACTGGTCCCTGCCCTGCTCGGCAGAACATCTTGGACCATGGTTCTTTGAGACTGCCTGGATCGTCCCTCGCTCTAGGATCATCTGACACTGCTGTCCCAAAGGTGTGGAAGACCCGAAGGGTTCCAGAAGCTGAAGAGAGAGCTGGAATCACGGGCAGAGGAGTGTTGACGTGGAAGGGAGATGCTTTCGGGTCACCTTGTTCCCAGGTTCCTAAACTGGGGAAAATTTTTACTCTTCCATTTGTTGCTACATTTGCCCAGGATGCCTCAAACTGGAAATTCTACTTTTTCAAACTCCTCCCAAGAGCTGGTGCGTACCCACCCTACCCCAGCCTTATTTGCTGGAATTGCTGGCAGGTGTCCTCACTCCAGCTCCACCTGCTGGGATGGCAGACTTTCCCTCTCTTTCCAGCCTGATTTTCTGCAGCAGTGACTTGCAAACACTCGCCCCCATGAGCTTCCCCGTGAGATAAGCCAGGCCTTCCTAGATAATTGGCAAAAACATTTATTTATATAATTGCCAAATAAATTTAGGAAGTTTAGTTTCTATGGCATACCGGATAACTTTTCTAGAATATGCTGGGCTTCAATTTCATACTTCTAGTCTCAAGCAAATAGTAATGAAGTCTTCGCCCAGGTGATTTTGTCCATTTATTTAAAAATAAAAAAAAAAAACAAAAAAAAAAGCCTCCTTCTCTGTGGAACCAGTCTGAAACTTGTAGTGGATACTGCAGATACCTGAATGAGGGCAACAGGGCTTGTTCAGTGGTTTGAGCCAATTTCTTCCCTCCAGGACTGGGGCAGCTACCTCTCAGGACTCAGCAGATGGTTCTCTTGTGGTCTTATGGGAAATGCGCATGCCCAAGTGCTCCTTAGTGTGTATGTGTGCATGTGTGTAAGTGTGCATGTGCATCTGTGTGCATGTGCATCTGTGTGTATGTGTGCATGTGTGTATGTGTGCATGTGCATGTGTGTGCATATGTGTATTGTGGATGTGTGTATGTGCATCTCTGTGTATGTGTGCATGTATGTGTGCTTGTGTGTATGTGTGTGCATGTAAAATAATAACAAACCTTGAGAGTTAATGAAGTTGTGAAGGTTCATAAACTAAATACATAATACCAACACATTTTCTTCCCTGAGGTACTCGGAAATGCAGAGTGGGAGCAACAAATAAATTCTTAAAATTTCCAAGGAAGACGCAGCAGCCACATGGATGGAGGTTAACAACACTATGTAGATGATATAAACCGAGACCTGGGAAGGGAAATGGGCATCTCAGGTTCTTGTCTCGACTGCTCGGCTTCATAGAAATGCCGCTTATATCAAGGCGATTAAACCCCAACATGGATTTGCTTTTGTTTTATTTTGATTTGTTTGTGTTTTATTTTGAGGACACAGAAGAAGATTGGATGATTTCATATTAAATAATTTCCGAAGATGACATAGAAGTATCTGCAGCAGAATTGGGGAAGCAACAGAAAAGCAACGGACAAAAAGCTAACTGAGACAGAGATATACAAGAAGCGCATGTTTGTGATAAGGGGGCTCACACGCTGTTAATAGGAGATGATATGATGAACATGGATCAAAGGTTTTGCATTTCTAACAAACATGTTTAACCAACCAGAAAATGTGCTTATTGTGGGGAAAATGCAAACCAACATAACAATTCAGTTTTCGTTTGCACATACCAGGCTGGCGAAACCCAGAGATGTATAAACCTTCCCCCTGCAGCAGAGAAATGGGCACGCGATACCCATAGATGCCGCTGGGGATAAAATCTACATGCCACAGTTGGTTTTGGAAGTTGTATTGCAACTTCTCCTGATTGAAAACACGTCCCACGGTCTTTGACTCTAATCTCCTCTTCTTGGAATCCTGCAGAAGTGAAAACGTGTATGGTGTGAGGTGAAAATTATACTGGGACAGGCAGGAGGGACAGGATCAAAGTTGTTAAATACATTCGGAGCCATTCACAATGGGAATTATTAAGCATCCATTAAAAAGTTAAGTAGAGACTATTGTATATAAAACCATTTGTAAGGGCTACCTTAGCATATAAAAACCATCTTTACTTTGCCTATCTATTTATGTCTGCGTATACTTGTAAAAGGATGGGGAAAATAGAAAGGCCAACACCATCTTGTTAGCCATAGTCATGGGGGTGATGAAGGGGAAGCCGAAAGAATATGGAACCTGGAGGCAAAGAAGAAAGTGACAACCAAAAATCAGATTTCACTTAAAAATGTGAAACATGACCGAATTGCACGTTTATATAAAGTTATTTGCCAGCGTGTATATACAGGATCCTTGCAGCGGGGAAATGTATTAATGTCAGTCATGGGGCTGTGATTGGAAAACCGTGTAACTGAACTCCGGCCCAAGGGAGGGGCACGGCCATAGCGCAGGCGCAGTCGCTATGGAGACCAGCAAAGTGTTTCTGCAGAGCTGTCCTCACAGGTCCCATGTGGACAATCACAGCAAATATGCTAAACAGTAAAGTTTAAAGAGAAGCGGTCATTTTATGTGCTGCGTTAGCACGTTTAATAGTGTTGTTAGACGTAATGCGAATTTACGTTAAATCCATATAATATTATGCCTTCAAGGCAGTCTCTCTTTGTGTACTTTGATGCTGTAGCTTCCAAAGGGCTAAAAAGTATAAAAATAGGTTTGTGATGTTGCAGCTGATGTTGTATTCTGGCTCCTGGGCAAGGCTAGTTCAAAGTATAGAAACTAAAATGTTACAGAAATGGGCAACAGTGAGCGAGCCCTGTGGACCAAAGGGAGGAGTTCACCTGTAACTGAGTATCAGTCAGAGAAAAGGAAATGATACAACCAACCTTCCTTATGTAGGTGTGTAGAATGTCTGGTGGCTTCTCACATGAGGTAATTAAACATGGTATCTGTAACTCGTGAGACGGCCCAGTACAATATTTAGTGGAAAGTTAGAGGTCCTTTATCTTGAGTCACCCTGTAAGTTGTCTTTTGAGCATTGATGCTGGACCAAATGTAACAGGAGAACGCAGAATAGCTTGAGGCAACGCCTCATGACCCTATCTGTGTGATGCTCAAAGTGACAACGGCAAAGCAGACTCCAGAGAATGTTTCTTGCTTGGTCAGGTGGCCATCTTGATCCAGCTCCATCTTTCTTTTATTCATTGAGTCTCGGATATCCTAATTTTGAAGTTTTGGAGACTACACCTCTTAGGTGCCTACTAAATGCTATAGGGCAATAATTTGTCCTACGGGGGAAATATATAGTACTCTTCATTCTGGCCTTGAAGACTAACTTCACACAAGTTGATAGAGATCGTTGATGCCTTCCAGAAGTCTGCATTCTCAAGAGAATAGAACATGCAGATGTGATAATGATTTTAAATTTTGAAATGGGAATTAAAATTTTTTATCATGCAAATACTGTTACTTAAAAGCTATATGTTTATTATGATAACTATAAAACAACAGTAATTTCTAGGTAATTTCTGAGAAAGCAGAATTTTATTTGAAGTAGTCAGAATTTTTGCTTCGAATTGTTATTGCCTCTGGATGGTTAAATAATGAACAATCAGCAAAATATGACTATTCAGTGGCTACTCTATCAACTAGAGCCTATTTCTCTAACAAGTAGAATCATAAAAGGAATTAAAATATATCAGCTATGTTTACAAATGGTCAGGGATTGTGTTCCACTTCAAATTGACCGTATTGGATTACAATTAGGAGACTATTGACCTGGACGTTGAGTGCACTTGGTTTTAACTCTAGGTCGGTCATTTCTTCAAGTCAATGTCGAGATTGTAATGGATAATTGAAGATTTCAAACCACATACTCCTGGGCCGATTAATTGTGATCGGCACGGTTCCGACCGCTAATGTCTGGATCAATGTCAAATTCGCTCATATTGCAAAATGTGCCGGTACAGCGGTTGGCTTTTGTTAAGCATTTCCTGTCCCCTCCTTTGTCTCTCTCTTAAGTTCCAATAAATAAGCCTTCACCAAGATGCCCCTCCTGCTTACAGAGAGCGCTGCAGGAAAAGTGCTGGACTCCGCAGCCTTGCCTTGCCTGAAGGTCTCTCGACAGTGAGCTCTAAAACTGTCTTCTTGGCCAGGCCTCAAGGAAACGGCTGCCCTAACAGCTCAGAAAAGAAAGTCAGACATGAATGAACCCCATCTTTGGCGCTGCTCAGTGGTAGAAGCCCAATTATGATTACAGCAGTTGAGTCTTATTGATAGGGAGTAAGTATGCCCATACACTTTGCAATTTTTTCTATTGAGAAGTGTGCTATTGAATGGTGGTGGTTTCATCTCCAATCTATGCTCATTAACTATAGTGGAAGCGAAACCTTATTTAAGTAAAAATAAATTTCTGTATGCAGAGGGAATGAATCGATTCGCCCTGCAGGTAAAATCCTAGGAGGTACACATGATTTTATTCTAAGTCAGTAGAAAGCAGTATATTATGCTGTCTGCGTAGGAATACCTGAAACTTCATACTTCTGACTGCCTTCGTTCTTTTTATATTTACCAAAAAAAAGTCACACACCCAAAATGCTATTTTAAAATCAAAGAAATCTGTTCTGCATCTCATTTTACTATTTAATAGAGCAGCTGAAAAATGACTTAAAGATGTGGCCATATGGTGTGAAAATCCAGAATCAAGAAAAGAATGAGATACTGTAAACACGTAAAAAGCAATAAAAAAAAAAAAAAAAAGGAGCCGGCTCCTAGCTCCGTTAATGAGAAGCTGGTGACGGGGGCTGTCTTTTATTGATCACATTTGAGGCCGTTGACTCACTGATGTTTTCCAAAACACAATCTCTACATCCCGAAGTGTTCGAGAGATTCAAGGAAGTCTCTCCCTCATCCTGGAATTGTTTGCACAGAACGCTTCCATAGAATAAATTACGGAGGCTTCCAGCTCAGTTCAATTAACTGAATGAAGCCGGGAGAGAAAGGAGCTCCAATCTGGTAGCCACAGAACCTGGCATAATTTTCGCTCGTGGAGTTTACAAGCGGATCGGGTCATTTAAACGACAGCCTGAATTTGGGAGCTAAGATAACAGGAAGAGGCAGGGGGAGCTCAGGCTCACACTTTGCCCCCACAGATGTCTCCATAGGAAGCGAAGAGCTTGAAACCCAAGGCATTTTATGAGGAAGTCTGTCTTCTTAAGGAATTCTGATGTCTCCTCTGCTTCTCCCCAGCTTCACAGATACACAATGCGCCAGACTTTCTGTTCCCGAGGAGTTCCAAACAGTTCATTCCTTTAATGGTGCTTCAGAAATGGAACCCAGCTTCATGGAGAAAAAAAACAAAACTAGGTCCCTTGATAAATGATTAAATCTTCCAGGCCTGGAGAGTTATCCAGTGCTTACCCAAAACTCTGGCTGTGAACTTGTGTCCTACCTTAATTTATTCAATAAAAATTTTCCGAGGCCAACACTGGTCTCAGCACAGAGAGAAAAAGCATCTCTCTTTTCAAGAGCTTCAAGTCAAGAGGGGGGAAGAACCCTTATAAACAGTTTGTGAATAAAGTGGGTGATCTACCCCCAGTGAATCTCTGGAGGGGTCTTCAGAGAACTAGGGAGTCCCTATAGGTTCTGTTGGGTCAGCAGGTACCTGTTTCCTGGAAGCAATTTTTGCTTTTGGTTTGTAAAAAACGTCGTTGATTTTAAGGCATCTGAGACACTCCCCTCCCTCCTGTTAAAGTCAACTGTGGCAAATCCCACCCACCCCTTCCTCATAACTGCAGTGTGTGGGTGGCTGAGGGGGGAAGGCCTCTCTGAGGGTGACTTACCAAACAAGGAGCTCAGACTCTCTGTCCCTTGGTAGCCCCAAACCACTTGGTGACAGGAAGACAATAAGGGAAGACGGATGTTGACAGTCTCAGGGTTTGCTTACACATTAGCAACCGGCTGTCTCCCTCAACCAAACCCAATCCTGCCGTCGGGAGCTGCGGAAGCAGGGCAAACCACAACTAAACTACTAAAAGCCTCATGTCAGGGCGGCGACACTTTCTTACAAAAAGATAGTATCCTCAGTAGCCCTGGAAACCCAGGGGATGAGTGGAAGGTGGTGGCAGGGAGGGCGGTCTGCTGGAGTCCAACAGAAGCCAAGAGACCCCAGCAACCGCTAAGATGAAATCTTGACACACCGACCTAGATCAATCGCGAGGCCTCCTTCTGGTCCAATGTCCCTTCCAGCCTGGGGCAATTTGGCCCCATGCCCACAACAGTGCCCTCGTGTGCTACGCTGGAAATAAAACAAAGGACGCCATTCATCACAGTTTTCAACAACTGGTTTCTCTTCTAAATCTGAAAGAAAAACTTGGCAATCATAAGGCTGTTTTTTTTTCTTATTTTTATATATTTTCTTCTTAGTGTCAAAATAAACTAGAAAAAAAAGGGGGGGCCAATGGAAAGAAAAGGAAAACAGAGCAAATGCTTTAGAACTCAGTGGCCACACACTGCCGAGTGGCAGATACCACACCGTGGAATGTGCTGCCCCCAAGTTCTCCAATCCCGAGGCCCAGCCCCTTTCTGCTTCTGTGAGATGTGGCTACTTAGCGAGACCCAAATAGGCTCCCTGTGTTAACGGCGCTGAATATTTACTTTAATCAAAGTGACATTTCCCAGACGGTGTCACCCAGAAAAACCTCATCTGCCATGAGAAGTAAAAATGCAGTTGAGCATTCCAGGGGAAATTGAACACAGGTGCTTCCCCATCTTAGGATGATTTGGTTTAGAAAACCACATAAGCGGAAGAGCGGTACCGGGATGGCACGGATCCCCCTCCCCACAGGCATCTGCTACCTGCGCTAGGTACTCGGGATGCCTCGCTAAGGCGTGAAATACAGAGCGTCACGTTGCGTCGTCAATTGCTAACCCGGGCGCTCGTGTTTGTTAATCAGGAGACTTGCTGTCTACAGTTTCCGGACTTCCCCTCTGCCCAGCCAAAGGAAAAGCAGAACGGCGTTTAAGCTAAAAGGCTGCTCCAAGGTGCCTCTCAGAGCTGTTAGCCTGCGGCAGCTAACTCAATGAACGCCACGGGATTTGCAAATACAACAGACAGTTTCCTCCATGGATACATATGTGTGAGGACATTATACACTTTAGAAACTCAATAAAAGTGTCCTATGGACAATGGGAGAGAGGCCAGGCATGGTGGAACCTATCCCCTAATCTGTTTGCTCGGAGGGAGCTTTTCAGAGGAAATGGAATCGCCGTCGCCATACCAGAATCAGAGGACAATCCACAGACTCGGCACGTCAGAAAGACCAGACAGTACCGGATGCTGGTCAGGTGACTTACAGGTGCTTTGTCAAGGGACTCCCTGAACTCCTCTGACCTCAGCTGCTGCATCTGTAGGGTGGAAACGGCAGCTACTTCTGAGGGATGCTGCTGGGACTGAGGCAGTGTGTGCGTGCATGCGTGTGCGTGTGTGTGCACGCATGTGTGTGCATGTGTGCGCGCGCGTGTATGTGTGTGCACGTGTGCGTATGATGCACCCATTGTGCACATAGGTCAGACCCAGCTCTGCTCGATCTGAAACTTGTGCAACTTTGAGCATCACCTCAAAGAAAAACCATGCACAACTCTCTTTGTAAATGAACTTAGAAAGAGCAAGCCATGAGAAATTGTACTTTTCTGGCATTTATTATTTTGTGTGTATGTGGATACATGTGCAACTGTGTGAGATGTGTGTTCCAGGACATGAGGATTAGCAGCAGGCACCTTTAGCTGCTTAGCCACCTCCCTGGCCCAAGAAATCACACTTAAAATGTGAAAATGGTATCATAATTTAAATTTTATTTATTTTTTTTGTATTTCTTTATTATATATACAACTTCAGCCTCCATGCATGCCAGAAGAGGGCACCAGATCTCATTACAGATGGCTGTGAGCCACCATGTGGTTGCTGGGAATTGAACTCAGGACGTCCGGAAGAGCAGTCAGTGCTCTTAACCTCTGAGCCATCTCTCCAGCCCCACGATTTAAATTTTTAAAAAATGATATCTTCTGGGTACTCTTCTACTTGGATTTTGAGTGGCGCATTTTGATCATAACTCAAATGGCTGTGTTTTCTTACTTTATCGCTGCCATGCTGAGAGAACCACAAAGCCCACTCATCCTTCCTTGGGGCTGCTTGAGAGATACCTGGCCTCAGGTGTTTGCTGTTGCTGCTCTCTTTTTCTGAAATGGCTTCACAGGCGTAATCCTGGCAGGCCTTGAACTCACAGTCAGCAAGGCTCTGCCTCCAGGGTGTTGGGACTTTGTTGTTGTTGTTTGTGCTGCAGAACTCCCAAAGCACCACTCCCCACCCTGAAGGCTTGTTCTTCGTGGGTTTCCCCAGAGATTGGGTTGCCCAAACCGGAACTTCTGGTCAACTCTGCTGTTTCTATCGTGGAGATCTATCCAGCACCACGGCTACCTACCCAGCACCATGTCTACCTATCCAGCACCATGTCTACCTACCCAGCACCATGTCTACCTATCCAGCACCATGTCTACCTACCCAGCACCATGTCTACCTATCCAGCACCAGGGCTACCTATCCAGAACCATGTCTACCTATCCAGCACATGTCTGCCTGCCTGCCTCCAAGCTTCCCACCATGATGACCTCTAAGCTATAGGCCAGCCCCAGTTAATGTGTTTCCTTTATGAGAATTGCTGTGGTCATGGTGTCTCTCCACAGCTCTAGTAACCTTACCTAAGATGCCTCCCCTTCTTTCCCAGACTGCAGCTTCCTGTTTAGTACTTCACCCTTCACCCCTCAACAGGAAGCTTCTGGACCAAGAAGGGTCATATAAACCCAGGTGTCATATAAACCATAGAAAGGTAGGTGTGGGGCCGAGGGACAATGGATTGCTAACATGCACACTGACGACATAGAGAAAGAATTCTGTCCTCTATTTAAGTCTGTTTCTCACATCTTAATTCATATCAAGTCAGTTTGTCTCAAAATACTGCAATCAGCAACGGAAGAAGCTGAGGGAGTAACCTGGTCTCGTTTAGACCCCAACCACGCTAAGCAAGGCATCCCCTTAGGCCTCTGAGAAGTAGAAGATTCGAGTTAGTGTCGTAATTGTTCTTACCTATGAAAAATGGGCCCCTTGGAAGCCATGTGTGGGCCGGCTTAAAACAATAAGCATGCTTGAGCCCCAAGGACAACACGCCCCGTATGTCTGGTCTGGATGCTTATCAAACAAGTGTCTCGGCTGCTCTCTGGAGTTTCTGGGCAAGCACAAACAGCGGAGTCAAATAAATACCCTTAAAAGCAAGGCCGTGGAGCATGGACCCTGTCAGTGGGGTCCTCACAGCCCCCAAAGTAAACAGTAACATGAGAATATTTATATGGGAAGAAAGTGTGTATCAAGCCCGCCCTGGCTCCGCCAGAGGGAATGATAAATCCCTTGCAGATCTCTCCCAGAGTGGCCCTTTGTTGACCGCGGACGCCACTTCCACGGCAGCGCGAAGCCATTGTGGAGAGAGGCTTTTCATTATGTCGAGGAATGAAAATATTGCCCCCTCCCCGTTTTGTTTTATTTCACGGTTGTATTTTACTTAACCCCCCCCCACCTTTTGTTGAAATCGTTTTAATTTATCATGAGTCAATCCCAAGTTTAGGTTGGAAACAAATGAGAGCCTCCCCACCACACACCCACAAACAAACCATCACCCCCTCATCGTCAGTTTATTGCTTCTCTTACCCTTCTCTTAAGAAACTTAATGCCGGGGTACACGGCAGGGTTCTGGAGGGAGGAAACGGAAGGGGGAAATGATGTGACTGCATTGTAATTTCAAAACATGTAAGAAAAAAATCAAAAATAAAAATACTTGCATACTGGACTATCCAAGCAAAAGGACTTTTAAGGAAAATATGCAGTAACCTTTGAGTTTATATGTTAAGATAAAAATATTTTTTAATACTTTAAGATTTTTTTCAATAGTACTTTCTCTTGTTTTTAGTATACTTAAACATTCCGGAAATAGAGAGGTGCCAGGGGAGGGGGTTGCTAAAGGTTGAAGTTTGGGCAGAACAAAGCTACTGGAGAGTTGATCAGAGGAGGATTCTATTTGTCCCCACGGATTTGTGCCTGTTCACAGCTGGCGCATATCATGGGCAAAGTCACCTGGCAGCAACTGGAGGTTGAATGAGCTACAAAGCCGCAAACCCGGCAGTGACTTTGGGGTAAGAAAAAAAATAATACTGGAGAAACATTTGCACAAATGTAGTCTGTTTCTACCTGGGTCCACCTGGGAAAAGGTTAGACAGGAAGCAAGGGAAAAATGTTAGCTTCTTTTTCACTTTCTTTTTTGCATGCAAAAGGATAAGCCTTAACTCTAGCTCAGAACGGGTGATACTGTGTCTGCTCATGGGCAAGCCTCCTCGGAGCACACAGCTGGCTCAGATTCCTGAAGAACCAGTCGGGGGCGTGGAGGAAGGAGGAAAGAGAATGGGACTGCAGGGGAGTTAGAGTAAGGATGAGGGAAGCCTAACACTGTTGATAATAAATAATGACTTTCAGCTTTCAATTTGATCGCAGGATCAAAGGTCAATTTTAATTAACTGTATTTCAAGCCAGTAGCTAAGCCAACCCACGTAGCAGTCTTCTCCATAGCAATAGTTGACAAGAAATGAGGAAACTGGTCTCTTATATTTGTGCGTTTATAAACAAATATTAGAAATTTGCCAAATTTTAGCTAGGAAATATGAATTTAGCAAAACTATTTGTCAGTTTTCTTAACTTTTGTGGAATATATAATTTAGCTCTTTTTCGACTTTCATAAAGGATGCTCAATAAATCGTGATCATTTTGTGACTTGGTGTCATTAATTGCTGTGCCAGCAATAATACATCACCCATTTCCAGCTATGAGACACACCCAATTAGATGCTTGGTTAAGTAGGCCTTGCCCAATGCCAAGCAGTCTGCACAGGGTGGTGGGAACATAGGTTAACTAGAACAACTGGTCAACCAATGAGGTCCCTCCGGATCAATACCACCGTGTATTCTTACCCCTTGTCTGTCTTATATTGCTTGGTGAAACAGAAACAGAGCTCCAGAGGAGATCAGTAAAGGCTATCAATAGCACGTTTCATTTTTATAGTGTGCTTTTAAAACCTTTTCCTAGAACCTAGACCCTCTGTTAGGGTAGGCAGTTTTTGCTTCTGTTTTGTAACTAATGGAACTATACCACCACAGAAGGTCTGAACACCAGGCCAAACAGCAGTCTAATAACTCCTTAGTCAAAGTTTTTCCTACCAGGCTGTGGGAACACTACTTGAAGAGGTCACTGTTTCGCTAGTCACTATGACAGCTTCTCGGCTCAGAGACTAAGAAACTTACCCACTTCTGGCTCTCGTGGGGCAGGATTTCCCTCCTCACCAAAGGGACTGAAATTCAAGAGTTTTGAAACCATTCATATGTGGCCGCCATTTTTCTGCATTTGTTGTAATCATATTGAAAGAAAACAGAAAATATCCACAAAACCACACCCCGGGAAGATAATAAACACAATAAGGTTTGAGTCAAATGTAAGTTTAAAAAAAAAAAAAGATTACTGAATCAAAAAGCAGATTAAATTTAACCTAATTTTGAATGTTAATTCCTCAAAATAAATGTATATTATGTGCTTTTTTGGAGTTCATGATCTTTGTTTTGAATAAAACTAATGGAAAACTTAGTTCTCTGTACTTTGCATCTAGAAAATATCTTGTATTGATGCAAACATTAAAGATTAACCTACATTGCCGAAATCAACAAGCATTTTCTTTCACATCATAAAGAGGGTACAACTTATAACTTAATCAAAATAATTTTTACATTAATATCCTTTTTGGTTCAAACATTTTTAAGATCTTCACAATTTTTATTTAAATGACCCAAAATATAAACACTTTCTTTAAGTCCTACACAACACCAGCATGCTATCTTCCTACAAAAAAAAAACCCACTAGAAACTAGACAAATATGACTTACTTTGGAATGAATAGGTCATGTTAAGATGGCAAGTAAGGCAAGAGCAATTGCCATTTGAAAATAAGTCTTCATTTAAATTTTATTCATGTTTTTATTACTTAGATTAAGCCCTTTGGTTCACATTTTTATTTGTTCCTTCAGATTTTTGTATAATGTGTCTTGACCATTTTAACACCCAAATGTTCCTTCAAAATCCATCCCCCACTTGATGATCTCCCCAACTACTCAACTATGTCATCTTCCTCCCCCTCCTCCTCTTCCTGCTCTTCTCCTCCTTCTCTTCCTCCTCCCCTCCCTCCTCCTTTTCTTCTCCTCCTCCATTTCCTCTTCCTCCTCCTCTTTCTCCTTCCTTTTCTCCTCCCCTTCCTCCCCCTCCTTCTGTTTCTGCTTCTTTTTTTTTTTTTTTGAGAAGAAGATAAAACCATGTCAAGTCCTATTTGTGCTGACCAGTACCTTCGAATGTGTGGCCTTCATTGGAAGGTGGCCAACCTATTAAGTACTCCACCCTTAAAGAAGATCCACTCTCTTCCTGATATCTACCAATGACGGAAAGTTCCGTAGACAGGGGTGGGACTTGGTGCCTACCTGCCCTCGCCCATTCAGGAAGTTTGTCTGGTTTAAGCTTGTAAAGGTCCTGTGGATACTGTCTTGGTGTTATTTATGAGTTCAAATGTACAGCTGCCCAGCTGTGTCTAGGAAACTCTGCTTCTCTAGAGTCATCCACTACTTCTGGTTCTTTGTGATCAGTCTGATTCCTCTTCCACAATGATCCCTGATCCCCTGGAAGGAGGTAGTGTGCCACAAATGTTTTGTTTAGGGCTGAGCACACCCTATACCTTAACCATTTTGTGGGTCTCGATGTTGATCACCTTTAACTTCGAAAAGAGGCTTTCCTGAAAGGAGCATGCAGGTGACTAGTCTACGGACATAAGAATAAACTATAAGTTTAATATTATTTCTTTGTAAAACAGACATAATTTTATAGTAAATACTCTATATTTTGATCTACATTAAAAGAATGATGATTCAATGAAAAAGAGTCAAATACAGAAGATGGAGACAGAGAGTCTTGGAAAACCAAATCAAGTTCATTCTTTAATTTTATTTGCAAAACCTGAGGGTGATTCAACAACCACAGGCATCCTACTCAGATGATCCAGGACATATTTCACGTCCCCAACAGAACATACCCTTTTGAGCTGATAATGAGAAGCAAAACGCCATAGGCATCACCTCACAATGTTTGTTGTGGAACAATAATAGTCTTTCCGGTTCCCCAGTAGGCAGCAGCAACCAAGGTCTTTGTATCCTCTTCTGATTCTCATTGGTGAAGCTTATTTTTTCACCCTCTCTTCTGGCTTCCTTCCTCCCCATGAATAGTCCTCATTGTGCCTTCCTACTACACGCGTGCGCATGCACATGCGCGTGCACACACACACACACATTTTAATGAGTAAATTCTACATATGAAACTCTAAAACAGAAGATAATTGTCCTCTGAGTCTGACCTATATGGAAACCTTCCATAATCATTCCTTTTTCCACTCTTACCAGCAGAGGCTAAAGGTTCCCTTCACCCCAATCCTCTCTGGAGCATTTCTTGCTATGTGGGATGTTTTTTGTTGTAGTTTTTAATAACAGACAGTCTGACTGGAACAAGTTTTACTCTGCATTTCCCTGATGGCTAAAGATGTTGACTTTTTTTTTTCCAAAAAATTGCTGTGGCCACTTTTATTTCTTATTCTGAGAGCTCTCTGTTTAATTTATGAGCTTACTTATTGATTAGATGATTTGCTAGGAGGTGATTTTTAATTTTTTTAGTACTTTAAAGATTAACTATAGTAATCTCCAGTCAAATGTATAATTGGCAAATTTCTCCTATTCTGCTGGGTCTCTCCATCCGACTTACTGTTTCCTTGGTTGTGCAGAAGCTTTATAGTTTCACATAACTCTGTCTGCCATTTGTCATTTCTTGCTATTATCTCCCGAGCTACTACCGTCCATGTAACTAAGTTCTTGCCTGTGCCTAGACGAGCTTCTTTCCTCTAGTTGTTCCGGCATCAGGTCTTGTGTTATGGTCTTTGGTCCACTTCGCATGGACATTTTCTTAAGGAGAGAGACAGAGGCCTGACTTTGTTATTCAACATATGGATAATCAGATTTCTCAGAACAGTTTGTCGTGGGGGCTGACTTATCTTCATTGCATGTTTCTGGGCTCCATTGTTACCAACCAGGTGGCCAGAGCCTTATGGGTTTAGTTCCAGGTCCCAGTGCTCCAGGACCATGCTGTATTGGTTTCTATGCGTCTCTAGTATGTTTGGATATATAGCACTGAGGTTTGTACAGCATTGTTCTTTATGCTTCAGGTTGGTTTGGCTATTCTGAGTCTTCTGCATTTTCATATAACATTTGGGACCTTTTTCTAGTTCTGTGACTGTTATTGGAACTTTGATGGAGACTTGTTGAATCTTTGGATGGTTCTTGTCAGTATTATAGCTATTCTCACAATATTAATTGTGCTAATCCGTGAGTGTGGAAAACCCTACACAAATTGATGTTTCCTCTTACAAGTTCCAAGAGGTCTTAGAATCTTTACATGCAAGTATTTCCTCAAGTCTTCCAGAATTCCCCAATATTTTCCTTTGTAGCTTGTTTGACACTGTCTTGTTCTCCTGGGGGTAAATGCACCATTGGTGCTCCTCTCTATGTTACCAATTCCCTCATCACTTGCCAACTTTTAACTTTGGATGTGAAGATGCATCATGACCATGTCAACTCTTATAAAGGAAAACATTGAATTAGGGCTGGCTTACAGCTTAGAGGTTAATCCATTATCGCCACGGCAAGAAGCCTGACCACATGCAGACAGAAATGGTACTAGAGAGGTGGTTGAGGGTTCTACACAGATTCGCAGACAGCAGCAAGAGAGAGAAAGCCACTGGGCTTGGCTTGAGCTTCTAAAACCTCCAGTGACACATTTCCTCCAAGGCCCCACCAAATCCAATAGACCATGAGTCCTAAGCCGTTCAAATAATGCTACTTTCTGTGAGTCTAAGTGGGCCATTTTTATTCAAACCACCACAGCTTCTTTGTAATATGGAGACACACAGGGAAAATAGTTCCTCAGGACATTGTTAAGTCTGGATATTGATGTAGGTCTCCATAGTTGTTGGATCGTGCATACTCTACATTGCAAAATACCTCAGTTTTCCCAGAGCACTGATATTTTTAGGAATGGTTAAAAGACCTTGACACATTTCCCCCAGGGAAAAAGGAAAAGAGAGAGAAAGAAAGAGAGGAGAAGGAGAAGAAGAAGAAGAAGAAGAAGAAGAAGAAGAAGAAGAAGAAGAAGAAGAAGAAGATTTCTCCTTCTACCCAAACCCAAGCTTTTCCAATGTCCCCCATGTCATCCCTTTAAGTCAAAGCTAATATGATGACGTAGTAATGCTCAATGAGTCTCACTGACCTTATCTACATGGCTAATCTGATTTTATGTTAATTAAACCTACCAGGAAGGTATTTTAAATGAGCGATAATTCCAGCAAGTTGTATTTCTAGATAAATGTCATATAATCTAAGTAATTCCTTTTTTTTTCTTTGCTCTAAATATAGAAACCTGATGTGAAATTCTGATTCTCAGTTTGCGGCTTCGCTCTTCTCCTGTCTCCTGCAGATTGGCACCCTGGCTCCGGTGGCGGCACGAACCCCTCGCTTCAAGGCTGAAGTTCCAATTTTATTCCAACACAACTGTCACAACGCCCTGAAGTGAGCTAAAAACAAGGGGTGGGGGGGGAGGAGATAACTCTGCTATGATTTGACTTTCCATGTGTTCTTTAATGAAAAAAAAATAGCATTCTAAATATTGGTATTTACTCCTAGCTAAATACTTTATTTTATGAAAAAGAAAAAGAAGCTGAGATTCAGTTGCTATTATTTCACAGGGACATAACAGGCCTGATGTTCCCCTGACAATCCCGTTCTTTCCTTCTGCAGAAACTCTTTATTTATCGTACGTTACGGCTGGTGCTTCTGACACTGCGGAGCCCTTCTGGTGAACTGATGGAGATGTAGGCCCTTTGTGCCAGATTGTTTAAGCAGGGAGGAAAAAAATGGACTTAATTCACATTGGATGTGTAGCTTTTGCAAACACAAATGCAATATTTGTGTTTGAGCCTTGGCAGGAATAGCTGTGAGATCCGCTATTAATGTCTGCTTTAAAGACGCTTGTGGTAGGACCGCGTCTACAATAACACAAATACAAAACTGGGTTCAGACAAAACAATAGTGAGGAGCCCAGTAGGATAACGCAAAGCATTCTCTCCGAAGGAACACTTGGGGTTTGTTTTCCTGCTTTAGATTTTAAAGAAAATCCTCAGAAATAGATTCAGATGCTATCGTCTTCAGGCGGGGGAGTTGGGAAAACCTGGAGAGTCACTCCACAGAAGTTGAGTTGAGTTTCATGGGCTCTAAAGCTGCCTGGAATGTCTCCAGAAGCACTCCTAGTAGATTAAACCCCTCTGCAGTATCTAGTATGTCATACATAGATGAAGGTGGAGAAGCCTGAGCTGTGTTTTACAATATTTGAGAACTTCAGATTTGTAGATTTTATTACCAACTAAGTAGACAGAATCTCTACAGTCAATGCCGCTTATTAAATGCATGAAAAAATACTAAATGCCAGAAATCTTGTAGGTTGTTGGTATGAAAACATCAACCGGGTTAAAATAAGGTGAAACCTTGCCTAGATGTGGTTTTTCCATCAGACTAACAAGCCCAGTGAGGCACCAGGCACGGACTCGGGTTTAAAAATACAAATGGTGATTACATGAGAAGCAATTAGCTATCATTACATATGGCACTTTAAGTTTTCAGGACGTGTACCCAAAGGAAACCATGGCTGAATCGGGACGTCTGATGACTAAAGCCATAAAATGCACATAATTGCTAAGTCGGATGCTTCGTGGCAGGAGGGAAGCCAAAGGTTCCTCCACATAGCTGAGTTCACAGAAAGATAAGCTAGATGAGAGACCATGGGCGCAGTGCTGGGTGGACTCCCCACGGGCCTGAATCCAAGTTCCACCTTTACAAAGCGATGCATGAACCCAACTATCCACTCGCAAGATGGTTTTGACGCTGTCCATCTTCGAAAGGAACCATGGATCCCAACCTTCCAACTAAATCTTTCACAATAGGAATTTAGAGAAACTGCTATGGAAAGTGTGTACATAATAACTTCACAAAGCCAACAAAGCCAGGGCAGATGAAGGGGACACTGGGTGACCTGATTACGGCTAGTACAATAGTGCCCTTCCGAAGTTAATGGAAAGTTGTGGTCCCCCGTGCCAGTTACAGGACACCTATGTGGCTGCATGTCGGTTTACCTTTCCAACCTTCCAAGTAGACTCACTTGGCAAGCGTTATAAAGTAATACAAGCCGACTCCCCAAAGCAAGACTCACTGTTAAACTCAAAATTAGTTTTCAAATACCAGAATCATGCCTTATGACTCATTTCTTGTTTACGGTGGAAAGGCGTGAGCAAGAGCGTCTCGGGAAGTGAAGTCGGTCACTATGATGCCTGATTTCAAGGGGGAACAACTACCTCCATCCAGGAAGTCTGAGACGTTATTTGAAACTACAGTTAAAAAAATTTTCCATTTTCTAAACAATGATGTGTCAACCAGGGCTATTCATGCACTGACAGACAGCGATGTTTAAATTATCACACAAGTGTTTAGGGATAGATAGATAGATAGATAGATAGATAGATAGATAGATAGATAGATAGATAGTAGATGGATGGATGAATGGGTGGATAAACACATAGATAAATAGGTAGATACATAGATGATAGATAGATAATAGATAGATAGATAGATAGATAGATAGATAATAGAAAAGCATCCACTATTACTACTTTGCCCTTCTTTATGTTCTCCAGGAACCAGCTAACTACAAACTTCTAGATGGAATGTGACTGAAAAAAGCTCTTGTGTGTTTGGCAGCTGTCAAACAGTGGTAAGCATCTCTGAGCTCACCTATTTTTTGCTTTTGTTCATAATACTCTTCCAGAACTTCGAAACAGAAACTTGCTTGCTTACATAGTCTGCTTCCTCTTGGAACTTGTGATTTACTACTGGGAGTCTGGGTAACAGTCACTTACCAATCTTTTCTACCTAATTGTTTCAGGAAAAGAAGAGGAATAGCAACCATGTGTTGAGGTCTTTCTGTCCTGGGAGGAACATGGAAAAAGCCAACTGGGAAACACTGATAAACAAAGAAGTTTAAGAGGGTACAAAAACAGCATCAAGCTAAAAAGAGGGAGGAGAATATGGTTGGCAGCTGTTGCAACAATAACCTTTCTACCTGAATAAAAGCAGTGTTATGAATTCACGTCAATATAAATAAGAATGCTCAACTCATTCTTTTGCAGACTTAATGATAAGAATGCATAGTGACCTCAGGTTCAACTAAGAGTGTAACATTCAAATTACTCTCTGACTTGAGAATATTGAAAATTAGTCTCCATTTACAACAAAACAAAAAAAGTGTCCTATGTTGGTAACACCTGCTTAACCCTAGTAGATGAGAGATTAATGGTGAGCGGCCTAAACCTGGCAACTTGCTATTTCTACATTTCTAAGGGTTCTACTTTTGGTAGACCCATGCTACAGAAAAATGGCATCTGACAAAGTGTGTGCCCCTTTGTCCCTCTTAATATCACCCTTTCTTCAGCTCTGACCTGGGTGCCTGAACTGAGGCTCAACTTGAGTAAATTTGCCCTGATACACCTTGACAATCACCCTGTCAGGACGGCGGGGTCACAGGGTTGAGTCAGACTCTAAATTTAATTTTTTTCTCTGACATTAAAGAAAATAGATTGGAGGATTAAAGAAGTAAGAAGGTTTGCCTAGCACGAGATAGAAATAAAATGCATGCTTATATAACCCACTACTAAGAACACACTTAGTTACACTATTTTGTTCTTTGACTTTGACATTGGTTGTTGCCATTCCTAAACCTCTTGGCTACCTCTCTCTTGGCGTTGTTCCAATGCTGCCCTTGTGATAAGGCCTAATGTGGGTAGTCCCATAGAAAAATCCTTACCTTCCTCTAACCAGGCCTCACTATGTATACTACAACTGGTCTCCAACACAAAGGTTAACTAATGCCCAGGGCAGGCTCAAGAGCACTGAAATCCCATTTTGTGAGCCAGTCCAGCTGCTTTCTTGTCCAGACAAGACTGACTTCTCAGGCAGGTCAGCTTCCCAAGAAGACACAAACCACAGTCGGCTGTTGGGAGCTGTGAACCCTCCAGATCCTGAATTTCTGGTAAACAACTTGTAATGCTTGCAGCTGCTCTGAGCACGAGACCCGCAGGAGTTCCAGATGGCAGGGGAGTGGTTTCTGGTGAGTTTGGCTGGGGCGTGGCTATCAGTTAAGAATCTCTATATAAGCGGCTCTGTGGGGCATTCCTATATAAGGGGGGCATTCCTGTTTCATGTATGACCCATGTCTCTGTCTGTGAGTCTTTGTGTGTTTCAGTCTCCAGCTCCTTGTCTGGTTCCCAAACTGTATGGTAGCGCAAGAGCGTGGATGGGCGTGGTGCACTACAGCCAGCTGCCCAGCAAAGCCAGCAGCCGTGAGCAGTTTTAAGAATTACAGGTCAGAATCAGGCCCACTGAGGTAAAGTGTGCAGTAGTGATATTTTGCTTGTGTTTTAACAAGGAAATAAAGCTTGCCTGAATTTCAGAGTCCCGCGCTAAGTCACTAGAGGCCAGGCAGGGGTGGCACACACCTTTAATCCCAGTACTTGGGAGTCCCATGCTTTTAATCCCAGCACTAGGGTGGTGGACACAGGAAGAAATACAGCTGAGGGAGGACTATAAGGGCTGAGGAGACTAGCGCTCAGTGCCGTGTGAGGTTTGGTGGAGACAGTGCGGTCTAAGGAGGCAGTCTGAGGACAGGATCACCCTTTCGGTCTGAGCATTGGCAGGAGTAAGAACTCATTAGTGGCTGGTTGCTTTGCTTCTCTGATCTTCAACATCAATCCCTATATCTGACTCGGGGTTTTTATTATTAATACATACATAATTCGTGTTACAGTGTGCAATTGAGGTCCTGGTGGTAGCAGTGACTAAACAGAAGCCTTCTACGTGTGCCCTTCAAATTCACCTGGCTGTTGAGCCATCCCCTCCACAACACTATCGGTTTTAAAAATCAGAGTTTGAGCATGGTCGATTCTTTCTTGCAGTTAATCTCAAAATAAAGTTTGCTTTGATCTTAGGAGATGGCTCAATGGGTAAAGTGCTTGCCAGGCCAATCTGAGACCTGAGTTCAGATCCTCAAAAGCCATGCAGAACAGGAAACATGTGCAGGGCAGATAGGGGAGCCAATGGATGCTCAGGGCCAGTGAGCCCAGCTTACAAAGCCAGTGAAGAGGCGGGCAAGACAGGCAAGGCAAAAAGTGACGCCCAAGAGTTGGACCTCTGCACATGCGTTGACACCCATGTACCCGCCACAAAAACATGCACATAAGCACACACGTCACGTATCATTCACACATAAATAAGTGAACAAATAAAATGCAGCCTTTATGTGAGAAGGCTTGGGTTTCGAACCCACTGCGAATCTGAGTGCGGAAAGAAAAACATGTCATTTGCAAATAATGAAATGTACTGTGTGAATTTGAAACAACGTGTATCAGCCCAATTTATATACATTGTTTGGAGACACTAGAAGTTAAGAGCAAAGGCCATATCTTCCGTACAAAACTTCCTAGTTACATGTGACACTTAATTTTAACTTTAAAAATGTCAAGAGCAGGTAACGGGGTGAATATAGTCAAAATACATAATATGTGTTGGTGAAAATATCAAAAATAAACACATTGTCATATTTGGTAGTTACATGTAATAATAAACTCACTAAGTTTCTTTTCTAAGTTTTCAGCTTCGCTCACTAGCTATATTCCTCGTATTTGATGACCACACATGGCTGGGCTCTCCACCCTGGGCAGCAAAAACAGACAGCTTGTCCATCCCCTCAGAAGGGGCCTGCTGGGCAGCTTTGTTCTCTACGAAAGCCCCCTTCTTAAACATCTTACAGGTCCTCTGAGATGTTTAATACTAGATCTTCAGCACCCGACTTTGTCTTCTCGAGACAGATTCTGCTTCAGCACCTCCTGCAGCACAGGGGCTCTGGCACCATGTGAATCTTTCTCTTAGTATATAAGATGTAGGCGCACTGGGGATGCTAGGACGGGCCTGGGGCAGCAAGAGTATGGGCTTTTATTCTTTGGAGCTCCCTTAGAAACTGAGACAGGACACCCAACCACAGGCAGGATAGGGAAGCCTCCTAATCTGTAGTTTTAGGATTTCTGTCTGCTCGCTTGTTTTAATGAAGACTGTCACGTGATGAAGGAGTGAACCGTAGAGCATCCTAAGAAAAGACCACAGCGATGAGGCGTGGAGTCCCGGGGAAGACTCCTTCTTTGAGCCAGTCTGCACTCCCGCTTTGGAAGCCACTGATGTTGTAGGCTCTATGGAGCTAAGAAAATCTCAAGTCCTATTTTAATCTAAGTGATTTTTGCTTATTTGACACCATTTTAAGACCCCAGCGCGTCACAGCTCCTAGGGAAGGCACTGGGGATAGACGCCAGCGGCACAGTCAAACGAGGTTAAGGAATTATGAAACGATGTTTTGGCAATCAGCTAACTGTCCCTTCAAACCCGTGATGGTTGCGGGAGGATGCAGGAAGAAGGGGAGAATCCGAGGAGAGTCACGGGGTTGAGACGTCTGATGAATCTCTCCTCCCACCTCCGCGTAGAGCGACCCCACGCACAAAACACTGTGCTGAGATCCTTCACTAAATTCTCTAACTCATCTCTGTCCTTCCGGGGAAACATCTCTGTCTAAAGCTACACGTCTGGAACGCTGCATCTTCTGCAGCTCAGAACACCCGCTCAGATGCGCTCAGCTCCCGGCTCTAATGGGAAACGCCTAAGATGCTTGCAGAACGCCCGCTCTGATGAGCTCAATCCCGCGCTCAATCCCGCGCTCAGTCCCGCGCTCAGTCCCCAGCTCTAATGGAAAAGGCATCAGATGTTTGCACCAGCTGCTCCAAGTTGTCAGAGGTTGTGAGTTCGAGGGCAGAGGTCCGCCTCAGCTAGTGGGCATAACATATGTGTCAACAGAGAATCAAATAGCATTTCTGATCCTCGGTAGACATTGGGGATCTTGAAAAGTTTATTGTAGTCTCAGAGTTTCAACTTCCCTATGAAATGCAAGAGAAAAAAAATCTTCCTCTAAAGCACTAAAATTTTTATATAGGCTTTTACTGGTTCTTTGGGAACTCCATACATAGAGACAATGTATTTTGATTATAATTATCTTCCTACCCACCTTCAATGCCTGGCTTTCTCTGACACACTCTTCCCAACTTTGTCCTTTCGTCTTAGACCCGTTGATTCTTCTTTGTGCTGTTCATATAGGTGGACCCACCCATTGAAGCATGGTCAGCCTATGAGGGGCCACACCCTTAAAAAAACAAGCCATAAACTGTCAAAAAAAAAAAAAAAAAAACCCTGTGTGCAGCTGGGAGTGGGGTCTCTTTTCATGCCGGAATGTTGATTGGCTTGACCTTATGCACATCTTGTGCAGGCAGCCACAGCCGCTATGAGTTTATGAGTGCGGAAGTCTGCCATGTCCAGAAGGTGCTGTGTGACCCCAGTCCTTCCTGACCTCTGACTTTCAGTATTTCCGCCCCCTCTTCCACAATGCTCTCTGAGCTTCAAGAGTAGGACGATCGTAGTGCTAACTTTGTATCCACTAAATTTGTCAATTACAAACTATATTTATCCAGAACTTTCTATAAAGATCGTATTTCGGATGAACCAGATATCCCAAATGAATGAGGGAAAGAATTTTAATATAAAACCAGTCCCATCACCCCTCCATTGCTGCTGGGAGTACAAGCTGGTGCTGCCCCTTTGGATGTCAGTATGGTGATTTCTCAGAAAATTAGGAAACAACCTTCCTCAAGACCCAGCAATACCACTGTTGGGTATATAACCAAAGGAGGCTCAATCATACCACAAGGACATGTGCTCAACTATGTTCATAGCAGTATTATTTGTCATATCCAGAAGCTGGAAACAACCTAAATGTCCCTTGATCAAAGAAAGGATAAGGAAAATATGGTACATTTACACAATGGAGTACTACACAGCAGAAAAATAAAAAACAATGACATCTTGAAATTTGCAAGCAAATGTATGGATCTAGAAAACATCATATTGAGTGAGGTAACCATGACCCAGAAAGACAAATATAATATGAACTCACTCATAAGTGGGTTTAGACATAAAGCAGAAGTCAAAGTCGCGTGGACCTGTGGAACAGCAAGCCCATTGACCTTGTCAAACAAGGATGCATACACTGGGATGACCTTGCTCAGAAATGGTCTGGTGCCTAGCAGGGCTCAGTCATGAAGCAGGTAAAAACCAAAGGACTGCTTCCTAAATCACTCCTTGTTGAATGAGCAATGGCTGGTGTTCTTGTGTCTTTGACAAGGTTATCCCTCTGCTTTCATTGGGAGCCCGGATAGCTCCATTTTCTTTGCTCTGAAAAGGCTAACTGGTAATGACACTGTTTACAGATGGGCATCTTGAATCTTCGTGGTAGCTGGTTTTATAGAGCAAACAATGGTTTCTAGCAACTTCTATGCATGTTAGGCACTTTTCAGTCTTAAGTCTAGAGACGTTAATGCATTCAGTGACCTTCCTCTGTAGGGAAGAGCCAACGCCGAGAACTTTTCCTTTTGCACTGGAACTTTACCCTTCATATTACCACACAAGACCTAAGCCTAAGCCTAGAGCAGGAAGAACTAGGGCTGAGATGCAGATTTTTGTTGACTTTTATTGAACATAATCAATAATAAAGATATATTGAAAAACATTTTGAAGAATCTGCTTACCTAAACGTAGCCTCCTGCCTCCCGCTAGCACAGGCTTCCTGTCCCAGTGGGATGGAATGCTATTTATTGTCTTTCCTTCTGCTTTTGGCTCTTTCAGGAGCAATTTAGGAGCCCTAATAAACATGGAGTCAAAATTCAACTATAGGGCAGAATTAAATTTCAGCAGCTCAAAAAAAAAAAAAAAGTAATTCATAAGCTTAGATTTTGTCACGCTCTTAATTGCATCCGAAATGTACAACTTAGAAAAACCCTCATCTGTCACTCTTTCCTCTAGGAAGTTAGATTTTTCTTTCCTCTGCCCCCTCTTCTCGCATGAGTGTGTGTTTTATCAATATTATTTTTAAGCTGGAACGCTGGTGATAACTCCGAAAGGCCCCAGAGCTTTTCATACACGCATACCCATCAAAAAAGCATCTCCTGTCTCACCCCTGGCACCTCAGACTCAAATCAAGAAGAAGGAGGGGACAGGGGGGAGCACAAAATTCTAAAAATCAAACTGGTGCTAGACTTGAAATCTTATATTCACCCCCTGCTTTTAGCACGGCTTCTGTTAATCTAGCCAACGGGTTGTTTGTTCATTGATTTTTTTTTTAATGAGCAGGGGATAATTTTTTAAAAAAAAATTAGAAATGATAGAAAACAAATCTCTCAGATAGTAAAACAGACAGCCTTAAGAGTTTTTTTTACCTAAATCCTTATAGATACCTAAAATAAAGCTGGGCAGTTAATCGGGTTGCAGTACGTTTAGAAGAGCAGCGTTTGAAAAAAAAAAAAAAAAAACTGCCTAGCAGGAACGCTGAGCCCCTCTGCCTCTAATTAACTACAGGCTAGGAAAAATTATTCTTAGTTTAGTCTGTGGATGGGGGGGGGGGGCGGAGAAGGCTGGCGGGTCGTGGAAATTTCTCCCTTTGCAATTCAAAAATGGTTTTAAAGATAGAATATTTCTTTCCCAATGTCTTCCTTAAACAGGGCTGTTAAGAATTGTCTCCCAACCATCCCCGAAGAGTACAAAGCTCAACCAGGATTCACCCCATATGCTCGGCTTTGAAGTGTGAAGCTGTGACCATCCCGAGCCTCTTACACCACCATCAAAGCCATCTCATTACGCCCAGCACTGAGTGTTAAAGCCGAGGGGCCGGACCCGCTCCAACACAAACAGTGCATTAACAAAGCAACCGCAATATTCCTCCCCCACATGGCTGGGGCTTGAAGAAACTCTTACCATATGTACACAGGCAGGAGATACAGAAAAAATGACTGGGCTACAACATTATGGGGAAGTGCATTAAACATGCTGACTGGAACTCCATGTTACTCGAAGGGACCGGGGAACAAAACAAAATGCAGCAGATTTGATGATGAAGGAGCAGAAACGCTGGGCTGAGAAATGTGATCGCGCGCATCTTGAGTGACCCATTCAGGTGCCCGTGCCTTCTTGAGGGAGCGGAGAACAAAGTGAGGCTGGGGAGCAAGGCTCTACTACCCAGCGCTGGAGGCTACTGCACGCTCTGCCACGCTTCAGTTCCAAAGAGCAAGGAAGTTTGCAAACAGGGATGCGAAGACAGCAGCATCTACGAGTCTTGGTGTGCAGGCCCCTCCTAAGAAAGGGGAATTTCCTTTATTTCCTTTGCGTCTCTCGGTTGCTCATTTACGACTGTCCCTCAGGTAAAGGATAAAATGCCACGGAAAAGCGAGGCGTCGTAGGTGACAGAGATCGCATCGTCATAACCGCTTGGTTCTCGGGTGAAAACAACTGGTAGATTTGAGCGAACACTTTCATTTCTCGGCCTCTGTTCTAGAAAAATCCCTGCTTTTGCACACAATGGTCAGCTAAAGTGTCACCGCCGTACGTTAGGTATAGAGTCCGATGGGCAACGATATGAACGTTTACAGAGGAAAAGACATAATATGTGCGCTCTGTATAGCTATACAGCTGGTGGAAGGGATGGGGCGTAGGGGCACGTAACACTACGGATAGACATCTTTCTGAGATGTTTTCCTTGGTGAAAACTTCCTGTGTGGGCGCTTACAAACACAGACCGCCAATCTATTACGCTTACAGGACACAGCGTGGTCTCCGTACAGAAGCTCTGCTCCCAACCGTGCGTCAAAAATACTTTTTAAAAACCGCACCTGTACTGAGCATGTGCAGGCCCCTCGTGGGTCATTTTTTTCCCTACACAAAAGAGTCTACCAGTCATTTATAGGCCCTTGGATATTAAAAGTAAACGAAAGATGCTTTAAAGTAAAGCCGAGGATAGGTTTCGAGGTGAGAGCCCTGCAATGGTACAGGAAGGGATCGTGCACACGCAGACCATTACCTACAAGGGGATCTGAAGGCAACCTTCGAAGGAAAGCGCGGGGCCCCTGTGCTTAGCTATCTAGGTACCAGCAAAAGGAAATCTGCCACACCATACAGGGTATACACCATACCATAAATTACCAGACGACTGAGGAGGCCAAGAATAAGTCGTTGGAGATGAAGCTCAACTTTTAACCTGAAGTAGCTCGAATTTTGAAAAAGAACTAAGAAAAAAGCCCATGATAAGGTCTTATGAATGTTTGTAGGGATCCTTCATCTTGTTGTTATCCTAACAGGAAAGGACTAGTGCCTTCTTGCTTCTGGGTCTGTCTTCTAGCTATCGAATGAAAAGGATGAACCTATCTCCTGCCTTTATTATAAACAGAAGAAGGGCAGGCCAACAAGTCCTTATTATCAAGACACACCTTCATGGAGATGCAGACATGGGCACTCACCAAAGTGCATGGCACTGCATAATGTTGGGGTACCCTGGATACTACATACATATATGCATACATACATGCACACATGCATGTTTACATACATACTTTACATGCTATGCTATGTATACAATATATAAAATAAAATACCTGCTATTCCAAAGAGCTTATTATCACTTTGTAGGGCACACGATAATGCACTTAAGCCTTTGTGCAGGCATAATATTGTTCATCCAAAGAAAGACACTATTCTGAGTGATATATTAAATATATATATATAGTGTTAACATGAGATAGATAGATAGATGATAGATAGATAGATAGATAGATAGATAGATAGATAGATAGATAGATCATATTAACACTTTCCTCAATAACTTAGCTTCTCCCGTGGCTCTCTGGTTGTTTTGTGGATATATCTGTGGCTCCATCACTCTAGAATTTATAGTGGGAAGCGGGCACAAAAACAGGCACTCCAGTAATGTTCAGATGGTCACATGACCCATCTGTCTCCACAGCATTTCTCTGAGACAGATACTAAATATCACCTGTGCCAATGAGGAGACATTGTCTGCTGTAGAATTGGGACGTTTAAAACTGAAAACGCTTTAGATGTCTGTTCATGAGGTTTGCTGGCAACTTTGATGCATCAAACAAAGAAAGATCTGGTGTCTTTGCAGTGGAAGAGGACAGATAGCCTGAGCCCCAACCGTCCAGTGGTCCCTCACAGGACATGGACAGTCTACACAAACAATGACAGAAGGCAAAAAGCAGAGGACCAGAGACTACGGTTCTTACTTCTCAAAACCTCTTTATAAGATGATACTATTCTTCTATCTCATAAAAGAAAACACCAAATACAAAAATTATTTGGCAAGTAAGGATTTGAACTCTGTGGGAGCCCACAGAAGTGGACCCATTCCACCTGGACTAAAGATCAGAGAATGCAAGCATTTCCTGCTCCTTCAAGGCTACGACAGAAGCTGCGACCAGGGAATGACTGCCTACAGGATGCTTGGTCTAAGGTGTGGTGGCTGCACGTCCTGCCTAAACAACAGGATGCTTAACTCACAATATGGTTGCTTGATGTTTCAGGTATTGAAGCTCTGTATGTTTTTTGTGTCGTGCTAAAGCAGTCTTTTGCCTTCTCCCCCCGTTTTGGATTGGGGTATAGAAGCATATGGAAAACAAACACGGATGAATTCGGTATTCACCGGATAACCCTGCCAATTCTGTTCTGCCCCTCTGTTCCTTTTCCTTTTGTATCTCTTTCCCTCCTATCTAATATTCCTAAGCCACTAGAACGTGTGAACCCCTTTGAGGCTGAGCCCTGACAAAACCCGTGTCTTTAGTCTCTGAATTCCTAGCTTGGCCTCTTCATTATTTGACTTCCTGCTTTATTACTCAACACATGACACTATTGGTTTGCTCACGCTTGTCACCAACTCACAGCAGGAGTATGTCTGGCTCTCATCTTAACTTAAATCAAATGTTCCCCTTCTTTACGACCCCAAACTCAGTCATGCCCTTGGCCTTGCTTCTACGGAAACACCAGTTCAGTCAGCAAGCTCCAGTCATTGCCCTCTGCAACCCTAATGCCTCCTCTCATGTCTTGGGCTTCACACTCCTTGAGCTAGTTCTTCTGGATTGTTCCAGAACAAGAATGTAATTGCTTGAGTGAGAAACCTTCCCAGTACATTTCGCCTCCAACTGGTGGTGTTATTTAGTGACGTTTAGGAAGTGCATTCTTGTTGAAGAACGTAGGTCACTGGGTCTCTCTCTCTCTCTCTCTCTCTCTCTCTCTCTCTCTCTCTCTCTCTCTCCCTTCCCCCCTATGTGCTTCCATTTGAAGATATGAACTCTCAGCTTTCTGTTCCTGCTGCCACGCCTGCAGCGGGCTACCATATCCCCCACCATGATGGATCCCTATCTATTTGTATTTGGAAACCAAATCAACTCTTCCTTAAGCTGCCTTTGGTCATGGCATTGTATGACAGCAAGAGAAAAAGAAATATCTCAAGCCATGCAGCAGCAATAGTTAAGAGTCTTCAATATAAGCCCACCCCCAATGCGACAAAGAGTTGCTTACCTCTCGGTGCCATCTGTGTTCCCTCAAGTAACAAACAAATGGTTTTCACGAGCTACTTGTGTGCTCAGCTCCCGGGTGCCTTCCAAGTCATTGGAAGGTTTTCGTTCTTGTTTTAAATTTTTGAAATTCAGTCATTTCAAATGTGGTCTTACTTCTTTACCACTGCACCCCAACCTTCAGGTCTGAGCAACTCGCTTCTCACAGCCTCTCCCCTCTTCGGGTCACACTAGAGTAGATGGAGCCAGGATCCAATATAACTTGTGTTCTCATTGAAAAAAAAAAAAAAGAGAGAGAGAGAGATGTGAGCCTAGACCTTGTTTGGGAAGAGTGCCGTGTGAACATGAAGCGGGGCATGTGCGAGCCATGATAGAAAACACTGTCATCTCTGACTCGCAGCCTTCAGATCTGAGACAGTACATTTCTACTGCTTAAGTCGCCTGGTCTTAGGACTTTGTTCCCACAGCCATGTTAGCTTAGTGCAGTGGTCTGCCTCCTTCCCCACTGTCATTGCCGGGCACAGAGTTTGGAAGGGAAATCGATGACTGTCCAGCCTGCCCGTTCTTGCCAAAACATTGTGCAGCAGAAAGCCTAGGCTAGTTGTGTGTGTGCATGTGCATGTGTGCTTCTGTGTGCGTGTGTGCGTGTGCCTGTCTGGATTGACAAGTCTGTCCAACCTCTGGGGGAGTGTAGCCATCAGTGTTAGTCTCATCAGTAATAAAGGTAATATTTCCACTTCTTTATTGGCATTTCTCTCTAGGGAACGAGTTCAACATTTATTGCTCTCCTTTCAAACTCAGCATTCATTTTCTCGTTTTCTTGGGAACAGGAAGGAGAGACTCCTCCTTTCTCTGTTCTTCTTTTAATCCCATTGCTATACACCATGCATCCTGCCTCCCCAAGGCCTCTGCCATCAGAGATCCAACAGGAGCAGAGTCTCCCACTTCCTCGCTTCCCTTACGATAACTTAGAACCACATTAAATCAGCAGATAACTCAGATGCTTCCACCGTGACCATGGAGGGCAGGCAAGCGCAATTAGCATCTTGATGTTTCTGACGACATCTCCCTGATTAGCTAGGACTGGAGAACACGTTCTTCCATAGATATAACTTTAATGATTATGTAATACCGAATGCTAGTTTAATGATGCAATCATTTTCACAATGTACAGTAATATGGCCATGTGTTGTCATAATCGCTATATTCTGAGTCTTCAAGAAGGCACACCTTGTCTCTTCCAATAGAAACCAGGGGGTGGAGGAGGTGTGTACATACGCATGCAGAAATTGCATTTATGGGCTTAGTATTATGGGTCCACCAGTATGGCTAGTATCCCATCACGCTGGAGGTCCCTATACATCCTAGGGAGGGGGGACAAATGGGGAAGAATTCCGGAAAAGCGTCTACAGCATCAGGGGACTTGTACTTCAAAACTGAGTCACCAGTCACCACTAGAAATCGCTTATCGAGCCCAAGTTTGCAAAGCACCATGGGTAACTTCAGAAAACACCCATCTCTGAGTGTTACACATGTCTACTGAAAACGGGAATAATAAGGTTGCTAAGGTTTAAGTGCTCCCCTCCTCCACAGTTCTCTTCACTGATAAAGAGGTGCTTTATGTGTGTCACAGGGACAAATGGCTTAATCCTGAATAGTCCGAGAGGCGTTATTCCTAGAAGAAATGGTTGCCATGGGAGGTGGAGACTCCCGAGTCTTAACTGCAAATCTTACATGGTATCTCGAGGATAGGAAGGGATTACGAGGAAGTGGACAGGAAGGAGGAAAGATGCCGTGCACTCCACCTGTTCATCAAATCAGCAGGTTCATTTTGGACATTCGTTCTCATCGATATTTTAGTAAAATCTGTTCGATATATATTGGGAATGAAACAGGGAAGACGGAAAACTGGCCCAAAGGTGCATTCTCAAGCTGGTCACAGCTGCACAAAACTGGGACTTGCTCCTAATGGACCTTAGAATTTTCCACCTTGGAGACGAACAGGGAATCAGTCTGAAGTATTTGCAGACAATTGAAGTATTTTCACGATGCACAATCCTTCATTTTCTCTGGAGCTTTCTGGGGTGTCAGTATCCTGTCCTCCTCAAGGTAAATGACATGTTCTAAATATGGTTACCCACATCTATCAAACCAATTATCGTTTTGATGCTGTGGCAATAAAGGTAGTGCCAACGATGACAAGAACTCTCTGAGAAACCAGCACCTCAACTGATGAATTTCAACCAAATCCATCGCTTTTTTTTTTTTCCTGAGACCATCTCCATAGCAACTGGAAAACTAGAGTCGAAAATTCTCGATGTGCAAAGTTGCTCCCGGTTTGCCAGATCAACCCTTGTTTCGACAGTTTGCATGAGGCAACCTAGGGGTCTCGAGACTCTCCCCACAAGTGTTGATGCGCTGAGAATTTGTCATGGCACGTGTCCTCTGAGAAACAAAAACAGTTCCCCCAGCGGATCGTGAGGCTGATGGTTCCTGTACAATTCATTAATGTCTTGTAGATTTGAGGAAAACACACACACTGGCAAAAGAAGAAAAATGAACTGTGCTCTCCTTAGGTAACTTTCCTCATACTATCTTTTCTGTCTCAATAATAACCCAACATAGTGTAAGTATTAGTCCTCTGAATCGGCGACGTGAAACAAAGACCAGCGTCCCCAACACTTGGAATTATACACCCATGTGCCACACCATTCAAAGTCGAATTTTTCTGAGCCTGAAGAGGAGGTAAGCCCATTCTTGCTAAGAAATCATTAGGAAACATTTTCTAAGTATCTTCTACCCTTCCACCGCCCCTTTTCTGTCTCCGTTCGGTATTCCTCATAAAGCTCGCACGTTCCAGCCACAGAAACATCCACGCCTGTGTGTGCAAACTGTGAGCCTGGGAGCTGTGGAAGACATTCAGGAAGTGCTTGAATAGCCCACGGAGTCATGTAGAGAAGCTTTAGAAAGTTGGCAGAAGTCCAGGGATGCAGTTTCGATACCAACCACATCAGGTGGGAAGCTGGATTATACAAGAGTGTTCTTATAAACTTACCTCTTATTCAGAATTAGATGGAGTCACTGAATGATCCAACATGATTACAAATCACCAAGAACCAGAGGAGATTTAAGGTAAAGACGGAGACGTGGGCTTATGTGTTTGCTTTCGCTTCTACCAGAAGCACCAACGAAAAGGTGCTGAAGAGAATAGGTTTAAGTCACCTCTACTGAGAGAGCTGGAAGCGGAGGTGGTAGCACCAGATGCTGAATGGCAGAAGCGTAAGGAAAATGTGATCTAGTTGATCTCGGGTGGCAAACGAGCAGACGGGAAACAACCAGACTCAGACCACACACGTGAAATGACCAGAAGTAGCAACCTCGTTTGGAGAGTAGAAACCAAGATGAAGCTCAAGTCGGGAAGTCATGTGACCATGAAGCATGGGGTGAAAAGTTCATAGTTCATTTATAGTACATCTTTCTGTAGTGGAAAATTGGGAAATGATGTCTAAAACTGAAAAACCAAGAATAACTATATAAGTGTGTTCGTTACTTTTCTCTCACCGAGATAAAACACAATGAGAAAAAGTTTATTCTGGCCTATGATGGACAAGAGTCCATGATGGCAGCATTGCCCAGCAACACGTGGTAGGCACAACAGCAGGAACAGGAAGCTAAGAGATCACATCTTCAATCTTAAATATGAAACAGAGAACAGGAACTACAGGCAAGGCTATGCACACCCAAAGCCCCTCCCGTAACCTGCTTCCTTCAGCAAGGCCGAGCCTGCTAAACCTCCTCCAACAAGGCCGCCAGCTGGACATTAAGTAGGCAAATGCCTGCACCTGCGGGGGGGACGCTTCTCAGGGAAACCGCCGCAATCAGCGTGATGTTTACAGAGCTGGAATAAACCCTTAAATGATAAAATTTAAGGGTTGAAAGCTTTGAAAGAAGAAGCCTGAGACATAGAGTCGAGGCTGTGGGTAAGGGGATACTTAGTGGATTTGGGGATAAACTCTACAGAGCATTTGACTTTTGGCAACACACGTCATTTTGGTTCAAAGCAAATACAGAAGAGGATGAAGGAGAAGGAATGGCAGAAGGAGGCAAGGAGGAGAGTAAAACGTTTCAAGATACAATGGAGACTTTAAAAAAAAAAAAAAAACAAGGCATGGCCCAACAGATTAAAACACTGAAATAAATCCTCAAGTGTTAAATAAACATTAGCTAGGTGCACATGCCTCTTGAACTCTAAATTATAAGTTCAAGAGCCCAATGATGGCTCTGTCTATGCTCTGCCATCTCCGATTCTCCTCCACCTTCTAGTCTCTACCATCCCTAGTCTCTATCACCCTGGAGTCCTGTGGCTCCATCTTCTCTACTGTCCTCTGTCACCTGCTATTTCATGGTCCCTACCATCCCTAGTCTCTATCACCCTGGAGTCCTG
>NW_026067986.1:1848117-1970661 GCF_014885135.2 Alexandromys fortis | reverse complement strand
GGGGGGGGGGGGGGGGGGGAGTGGGGGGGTCAGATTTCCTTCAGGGTGTAGACTCTTGGAGGTTGACCATGATGCTCCAATGGATGGTCTCAAATCCATGCATATGCAAGTAGCGTCAAGTGGGATTGACGGGTGGTGGTAAGTCTGGAGCATAGCCTCCAGCCCCTGGCATCCATCCCAGCATCCCTGACCTGGGAGTTGCATTCGTCTGGACTCCAAATCCCAGCATGCCAGGTCCTGACCCAATGGGGGGGGGTGTCAGAACCACTCCCACAGGGTATTTAAGTGAGGAGAAACAAGTGGTTCCGGGTTTGCATGGGCTCCCTGCTGTCCTGTCTACCAGCCACCCAAGAGTATCTTACTTAATAAAATGATGGGCATTTTGATTTGGTTTGATTTGACCTAATTGGACTTCTTTGTGTCGGCCCAGCTGACCTTTTCTTGTTTTTTCTTAACAGGTGGACCCAAATTTGGAAGTGGGCAGGCAGAGAATGGATCTGGAAGTTTAAGGGAGGTGAGGAAGCAAATATGATAAAAATCCATTGTGTGCATGGATGGATCACTCCAATAATTAGTGAAAATAAATTTATTTTAAAAAAGAAAATATCGCAAAAATGCGCGGATTTTTTTTCTGTTGTGAAACTCTTATACTTAAATTCTTCTCATATAATTAAATTCAACTTGATAGAAAATCTCTAGGTTGAGAGCTTTGAGAATGACACCAAGCAGGGCATTCGTATTCAGAGATGCCCGCTTTCTACTGCATGCGTGGGTACGGACAGCCGGAAGCTCTGCTCGGTTCTTAGCATTGGATGTCTGTAAGAGACCTTAGGTTCTTGCTACTCAACCCAGCAAAGTTCTCTTCACTTAGTATAAGTTAAACTTCGTATTCAATGGTCTGGTTGTATCACTTGAAACTAACTGTGATATTATATGATCAGAATTTGGGACTTCAAGGCCAATCTGGCCTACAAGGTAAGATCCTGTCTCAAAAAAAAAAAAATTGTGTGACTTTTGCATTTTGTGTCCAAATGATCACATCTCCTTGTTCTGGTCAACACTTTCTTCCCAAAAAAAACAGAGATCAAACTTCCCTGAGCAAGGTCCGGGACTCTTAAAAACCAAAACACAAAACAAAAGTCCCCACCGATGTAGGAGAAGGCAATTAGCATCTGCCACGAGAGGTTTGGGGTGCGCATACACCTGTCCATCTGAAACCTCTCTGACCACACGCCACGCCAGCTCCTTTGCAGGGCCACCCACAGGAAGCCATAACGACTTCCAGCTTTCGTACCCTACACCCTGGGCAGTGTAACCTGGAGGAGCAAGCCGCTATAGCCTGGTGTGGTCGTCATACACAGAAACCCAAAGTTATTTTTGAAGTTTACAAGCCCGGTCCAGCCTCCCGAAAAGTCCCCCCCTTAATCCTACAAAAGCAAATTCAAAGTGAAGGTCTAAAGGCTTTAGGTGGCAATTAGGCCTGTAGTGATGCCATTAGGCCTCTGTCCCCTGGCAACTCAACAACAGATCTTTTCAGAAACTGGAGGAAAAAGAAGCTCGAGCCGGTAACTGTAGCTTACAGCAGCCCTCCACTCTTAATATTGCCTGTGTGTGAAGATAAAAAATACGGCACTTGCTCACAGTCAAAGGGGAATGTATGGACCCCGCGCTGGTGTAGGTCTAAAACTCATAGTGAAGGTTCCCGTATGAAGAGCCAGGAGGTCATTTAACTGTGCCCACTTTTGCCTAATTAGAAAAAAGATTTACATCATTTTAGCCCCACACTTAAACATACATTCCCTTAAAGTGTTTGTAAGGCAGACTCACTTTCTTAACCTGTGCAACCGCCCCGGCACCTTTCAAACCACAGAGGCCAGAGCAAAAGCTTGCAGTTTCCTCTTTCATCTGGATTCTCATCACACGCTAGCTCTCGGAAGAAAAGAGATATGATGATTTTTGGGTTTTTGTTTTGTTTTTTGGCGGGGTGTGGGGGGGGATTTTGTTTTTTAGCTTAAATCGTCTGAAAAGCTTTTATTCGTACTTTCGCGTGATTCATCTAACCCAAAGGCCGAAAGAATGGAACTCACTCTCCTGCAATTTCTTAAACACGTGTGTAGGAAGAGAATGTGCTGGCAGGGGGAGCGACCGGAATGCGTCTCTGCAGAAGAAAATTGTTTGGTGTTTGTAATGGAGTATAATAGCTATAATTCCCTTTGAGCGGCTGCCACTAATATGCTGATAAGAAAAACTGGGAGCTGAGACCCAGGCACCAGCCCATCCGTGTGTGCCCTCCACATGTATCTCTGCACATGGTCACAGACGCGGGTGGCCCGCCCCTTTTGATGTCTCTCTTTCTGAGCCTGAGAAGCCCACGGAGGCTCTTCCTGCAGAGAACGAGCGAAAGAACCGGTTGTGTAGTGACTCCGAAAGGTGTTTCTTTTTAAAAATCGGAATCACTGAGAATTTCACAAACATCTCCAGGTTGGAAGGCAGTAGCCTAAACGTGCTTCTGGTTAGAGCTGGATTGGGGAGGACTCTCCTTTCTCATGGAGGCTGTAAAAACCGACAATCAGAAATTAAAATGTACTATTTCGGCGATGTAAGACTGATGCTCTAATGCTCACCTAGTGACACAAAGCTACCGACTTAGTAACAAACACTTCTACGTAAGCGATTTTAAAACCTGCAGATAACTTACGCTTTGTGTGCGATTGACTAAAACCGCATGTCACCACAGGAACGTTCTGTGGAGGGTGACAAAGGCATAGTAGGAATACATCTCGGTCATGCTGGCTAAGGGAGGCATGAGCCGTGAGTTCCAGTCTCCGCCAAGCCACTGGGTGATCCAGTGCAGATCATTTCAATGCGATTGTCCAAGAAGGTCCCGGCACAGAGAAAACGCAGGAGCGAAATCGTACTGTGATGATATCATAAGCTGTACCTGCTGGAGTGCTTTGAAAACTCCTCAGCATTCCAAAATCTTATTTTTTATTGAACTTTCTCAATAAAAAGCAGGATGTATTATGTAGGATGCTTATTGGATCAATGGTCAAATAAGGGGCCCATAGAGCCAACAGTGCATTTTGGGGTAAATAGATTCTTCTGGGGGCCTAACCAGGTATCCTGGACAATCTGCATCTCAGAGATTTGAACAGCTAATGCAGGCATTTGAGGAGACCAAGTGTGCATGCTACAGTGCTGAGTCTCTCTCTCTCTTGCTACCCAGAGCTGCTGCAGAAGGAGCTGTGCAGGCTCAAGACCCGGCAGCGCCACAGGAAGAGGCTCCATAGATTCAGTGCAGGGAGCAGCAGCCCCGGCACCCACCGGTTGTTCACACCACTTTCTCCAAGAACCACTTTGCTGTGCTCTCAACAGCATCCTCTCTTCTGGTCTCTCTCTCTCTCTCTGTCTCTCTCTGTCTGTCTCTCTCTGTCTCTCTCTCTCTCTTTCTCTCTCTGTCTCTGTCTGTCTCTGTCTCTCTCTGTGTTTCTCTCTCTGTCTCTCTGTCTCTGTCTCTCTCTTGTCTCTCTCATGCTAAATTTTTAATTAATTAATTCATTAATTTTTGAAGCAATCTTTTCTCATTTTACATCCCAATCCCAGTTCACACTCCCTCCCCTCCTCCTGTTCCTAGCCCCCCACACCCAATCCCCCCCATCCACTTATCAGAGAAGATAAGGTTTCCCATGGGGAGTCAACCAAGTCTAGCACATCTCTTAGAGGCAGAACCAAGCCCTCCCCCCATATCTAGGCTGAGCAAGGTATCCATGCAAAGAGAATGGACTCCAAAAGACCAGTTCAAGCACTAGGGATAAATCCTGGTCCCACTGCCAGTGGCCCCACAGGGCTGGAGAGATGGCTCAGCCACTAAAGGCTAGGCTCACCGAAGAGAGAAGAGTTCTGGTTTCTGAAGTGTTTGGTAAGCAGGCCTCAGCATGGAACCCCAGTCTGGTGGTGGAAGTGACTATTTTTTGGAACAAAAGAAAATTGATTCTTGCCTGCAGTCCCTGTTGCTCAGTGTTGGCTATCTTCACGTTTATTACCTAGGAAAATTGTACCTTCCTGGAAAGATGGATGTCATGACCTGAATCCTCTACCGTTGTCCCTGGAGAAGATCTACAGGAAAAGTCCTCACACTGGCCTGGCTGGAACAGTATTCTCTGTCTAAGTGGTCACTTGCGCTGGGCTTCAGAATGTAGCACCAGCCCTGGAAAATGTGTGGCCGACTCCTCAGTCTGACCGTGAAGCGACGCTCTCTGGTGGAAGTGTCTTTGAGCACGGCCCTCCTCAGCTTAGCTGATTCTACTCTCCAGGTCTGTCCTCTTTAACAAGCAGACAGGATCATTTTGGTAACTAAAGTATGCTGAGGAAGGCTACTCAATATATAAATTAAAAAAATACTCCCGTGACAAATAAATAAATATCTCTGCAGAGCGTGATCCGGGCTATTTTATCAGCTCAATTCTGGCTTGTCCTTTGATTTCCTGTTTCTAAAACAGTTTAAAATAAATCGCTCTCTTTTTTTTTTGAGGCTCTTCCTTGAACTGAGAGACACATATACTCATATATGTTACTCAATAGCCATATAATATGACTATATTTTTTGCCATAAAAGCATTAATAACGCACATTTGGAAGGTTCCATTAATTCTTCTTAGAACACCACATGGCATTTGGGAAACCATCTCTCAGACCTCAAACATTGTAATCTAAAAGAGTCAAAATTTCTCAAAATACGAGAAAATAATCCAAGATCAGGTCATCATAGTTTAAAAATCACAACTGACGAGGCAGCCCTGGCGAATTCATTCCACAAACATTCAGAGAAGGTCACTGTGTCTGGGAACGTTATCCCAGTGAAGGACATGGCCGTGACTTAGACTTTAAACAAAAGCGTTCACTAAAATGGCTACGGTCTGCAGGAGCACACTGGCTGCTACATGGCTACTTACATGTAGGTTTTCCATTCTCCCATCCCAGGGAATATTCAGAAAACTCAGATCCCTGGGTTTTTCTAGACATTAGTCACGTCACAAGAAAGCAACTCAGACCTTGTTTGCCTGGGTAAACAAAAAAAAAATCGCTTTGCACAAGGGGTGTGGGTGTCTCCTGGTTTTCATTTGTTTGCGGTGTGTTTATGTAGCTTAATTGTCTCATCAGGCACTTTCCCAACGTAATTATGCTTTTTAACAAATGGTGTTTATGGCAACCCCTAACAGTGCAAGAGAAAGGATTCGTTTCTCCTACCCGTCCCACATTCTGACTCCCCGTGGACAACCCAAACCGCACGAAGACGGCGTGAGAGAAATCTACCTTCACGGCTAAAGCCGACGTGTGCGCTCTGCCCCGGCCTTTGCTCTTAGAAGGGACCTATAGGAGTGGCTCCATTCTTCTCGGTTTGGGACAGGAAGATCCACATCACAAACCCACCCAGGATGACTTCAGGTGATAGACAAGGTCTCTGTACTTTCCCTGGAGGAGTGAAGGGGTCAGAGTGCTGAGGCATGGGGTCCGGGCACAGGCCTCTCAGCGGGACCTCTCAGGACACAGACATCCAAGGGACTATTGGTGACTACAGCTACCAGGCCCGAAGGGGACACCACATGACAGTCTTCAGGTACTTTAGGGCCACAGAGACAAGCAGGATCTTCCTCCTAACGGAGACAAGCCCCGCAGCCCCTCCCAGAGCGGACTCTGCTCTGCCCATCCAGGGACTTAATCTCCAGATGGGGTTTTCACCCTTAGGTGGTACACCAGCAGGGCCATGCCCAGGAGCATGCTCAGTAAGTCTGTTTACCAGGCATGTGTAGCTTGCTTCTGCTTTTCCTCCTCCACCCCCAAAGGGCAGTCAACCTTGAGAGCACATTTCCAAAAAGAAAACAAAAAACACAAAACAACAACAATAACAAAAAAAAAATCAGAACCTGTTTTTTGGTTGTTGTTGCTGTTTTCTTTCCTTTTTAACATAACAAGGACTTGGTGTCACCCTTTTTAGCTAGTTCCACTCCCGCGGCGAGATAGCCGCCCAATAACTGCTTTGACGGCGCAAATTAATCTCTAAATCTATTTTTTTTTAAATTTTCTAATTATAATTTTTAAACACGGCTTGGAGGAAATTAACATTTATGTGGACATTTGGTTTCTAGCCTAATGTGGTATAAAAATAAGCAACATAATGAGTGTGAGAAGGAAAAAAAAAAGAAGAAGAAGAAACCAGGTTCACGGCGCTTCTCACATCATCTTCATTGTGCCTAGATGTCACAACAGCGTTCTGCGTGGATCATGTCAGCTCCAGCCTTCCCCGGCTCCGAGTGTTGGCAGGTAGGAGGGCTGTTGGCAAGAGGAAGGGTGTTAACCTCAGGATCCTGGATCCGGTCCAAGGCTGGTAATTACGTTCTGCCAGCCAAAATTCATCCCGTAATTTTAATTGGATGAATCCTCTCTAGCCCCTACTGCTAGGCCTGTCAAACCGTTGCCACGTTTCACCCCAGAGGTGTCTGTGTTTTCCTTGCAAGAATCGGGCCCTTTGAGGTTGGGCTTTATCAGTTTAAGTCCCCAAAGTAGGGTTCTGGGATCTTATGGAATTAAATATATACTTAGGTGGATGTATAGATATAGATATAATATGTGATATATATGGATATATACATATATACATGAATCTGCACAGAAATGCATGATAAATAATAAAATAGACACATATCTTTTTCAGCGTTTAACCTCCACGTTCAGCAGGTCATTCTGATTGCTTTTAAGCCAGGCTTTTGTCTCTCACTTCCCTCTTCTTTTTCACTGAGAACTTTCGTTACCTGTAGCTTTGGCTTCCGTTTTCCAAGATGTCTTGCAATGCCCAAAGTGTCTTCCATGGTAAAGCAAAGAATTGAGGCCCCTGAGGTCCCCTGGAACAATAATCTGATGACGGTGAAAGTGTGCTAACATCCCTTGCAATCTCTCCCTAAGTCGCCGGAGGACAGCAAGGGACACCCAACGCTGTCGGGACAGCGGGTTTCCCATAAGGTGGCATCCTGCACCTTCTAGCGCTCTTGGCTCTTGGGGAAACTCTCTCTTACAGGAAGGGTTATGGGGTGTGAAGTGCAATAACCAGGAGGTAAATCTTCATATGCCGGTCCTGAATGCCAGTGAAGAGAAAGTGGGCCGTCTACCCTGCTTGTACCAACCTCCCCCTTGCCACGGAGACAGGTCCTTGAGAGTTGAGCAGCAACTTAACACCCTGGTGTGCTTCCGAGCTTGGAGAGGCGCCGCCTTTGATGTTGGTGTGTCTCTCCACGGTGATCCTGCCCATTTTTCTATTGACAGGAGCTCTATGCTCTTCGAGACACTCCTTTTAAACTTTTGTTTTCTTTGGAAGGATATTCCATACTTGTTGAGTCTTTGTTTCTAGTCCTGAGTTCACCTGCTGTTGTTGGTACTTTGGTTTATGACGCCTGTTCAAAAACAAATCAGCCCTGGAGTAGAGGCTCACTGAGATGCTCAAGCCCTTCAATTCCCTGCTCTTTCCTCCCACTGGTTCTGGGTTACACTCCTAGATGGAAGACACATCATTCTGCTTTCTCACTCTTACAAGTGGGCATAGCTTAGCTCCTACTAGAGTCTTTCCTGGTCTGTGTGAGCTGAAGAGGATAAAGACATCCTCATATGGGGCTCCATGAATCCACCTGCGCTCAGAGCCAGGACTGCGGTAAAGAGTTCTTGGCTTTCCTTTTATGCTTGGGACTTTTGAAATAGTTTAAAGGACAATTTAATGGATGCTGGGTCTTGGTTTCTCTGCTACTGCTGTGATAAAAACCCCCGGACAGAGGCAACTCAAGGGGGAAGGGGTTTATCTGACTCCTAATCACAGGGAAGTCACAGCTTCAGGGCCTGAGTGAGCTGGTCACAAGGCAACCATTAGGAAGAGAGGGATGGAGTGAGGCACGCCTACCAGTGTGAGCTTTTTGAGATATCTTTTGTAGTCCAGGTTCCCCTGCTCGGGGAGTGCTCCCAACTGCGACTAAGATGGATCTTCTTACATCAACTAATCTAGTCAAGACAATCCTTCAGGCATCTTCTCAAAGGCTGACCTTAGTCCAGACACTCCCTCCTGGGTGTCAAATTGACAATGGCTAAAAGCACCACACACCGTACACCTGTTTCCTCATTTGCTGTCATCTGTCACCCTGGAGAAAACCCACAGGGACAATTTCCCTCTGCAAGACTGGGATGCAGTTCCTAACGCGATCTTCATCTTGGGAGCTCTTACCTTCACCGCTACTTCTTGCCAATTCATGTTTCGTCCTGACCTTTTGCCTCTTCCTGGAATGGGAGATTTTGCTTCTCTCTCTTAGCCATTGCTCTAAGATATTCAGCAAAGAAGTGTTTCTAAAGTCAACTTGAAACTATTTTCATTGTCTCATGTTATGTTCTGTGTGTCCTGTTACTCATGAGTTAAATTGCAAAAGAATTTTACTTCATTTCTTTAGATGATATATTTTCTTTTTATGTGTGTGAATGTTTGCCTTTACATACACATGCATGTCGCTTCCATGTGTGGTGCCAGTGGAGGCCAGAAGAGGGTCTTGTGTTGCCTGGGTTTCTGTCCTGCCTGGTTCCCGCAGTTGTTAAGTCCCAAAGAAATCACACAGAGGTCTATATTAACTATAAACTGATTAGCCCATTAGCTCAGATTTCTGGCTTATTAACTCTTACAAATTATATTAACCCATTATTCTTATCTGTGTTAGCCACATGGCTCAGTATCTTTTTCAGTGAGGTATTCACATCTTGCTTCTTCTGTGGCTGGGCCGGGACTGTGTCCTCTTTCCAGGATTCTCATGTTCTCCTTGACCGGCCTCTACTTCCTGTCTGGTTGTCCGGCCTATACTTCCTGCCTGGCTATTGACCAACCAGCTGTTTATTTAAAATATAATTGACAGAATACAGACAATTCTCCCACACCTGGTTGGGCTGGAGAAATGACCAGGGGTCAAGAACACTAGCTGCCCTTGAGGAAGACTGAGTTCAGGTCCCAGCCCCACCCACCGGGTAGCTCACAACTACCTGTAACTTCAGCTCTATGATGCCCATTTCTAGACTCCCCAGGCACCCACTCACACACCATAAATATAAAACCTTAAGAAAAGGAATCTTGACGTCCGTTATGATGTTGCACCTTCTAACAGAAGCATGCCCATCCCCTACGCATCAGAGCCTTGAATAGTGAAGTGATGTCTAATCTTTCCAGTCTATTAAGACGACTAAAATCTATTCAGCCTATTAAAACACAATGACATTCCCACAGGGCAGGGAACCCTGATTGCTCTTTGGGCTGACGAGGGATGGGGACTTGGTTGGGGGAGAGGGAGGGAAAGGGGAGGCGGTGGTGGGGAAGAGACAGAAATCTTTAATAAATAAATAAAAAAAATAAAATAAAACACAATGACACGAATGTTCAGAACTAGCTGTTTTTTCCACCTCAATATTCCAAACTGGGATTTGCAGTTGGGTCCTTTCTTCGTCACGAGGACTAGCACGGCAGAACTTCAGTGCTGTTGTTAGCTGAACCTTGGGTGGCTTAGGCATCATCCTCACACATGCAAGTAGCTGAGAGCTTCCCCCTCTAGGGTCCACCGGTTTCTTAATTCAGCTCTTGCCCTTTGAGCCTTTCCGGCGTTTCTTAGGAGGTGGGGGTCTTCTGGAAATAAAATAAAAACCATTTCCTGTACCCTCTCTCTGGAGCTGTGTTTTCATTGCTATCAGAGTACTGATGCAAACAGAATTTTTTTTTCTGATAATCTAAGTTAAGGCACTAGAGTATTTTGAAGGCTGTTATGGTTCTATGATGTATCATTCTATTCAGAAAACTACCCAAAGTGCGTGGACACACTGACCTCTAAGTAACAGAAACTTCCGTTATTGTGTGCCAGCTTCGACTGGGAACAGCCTGGCAGTAGCCAGCCATGGCTGCGCTGGAAAGCCCTGCTCTATTATTGCTGTCACCTTTATCCGAGGATCATTTAATGTCTCTGGGTGCACGCAAATGAATGTAAGCTCTTCCAGACGCCAAGAAGGCCGAGTCCCGTCTGCATGAGAACCGGGGGGAACAGAAACAGAAGTGAGGTTCTGGGGCTTTCTGCCTCCTGACCCCAAAGCCTGTCCAGAGGCGGCGTCCGGTGTTTGGAAAGAAATGATTTCTGGAGAGCATCAGCTAAGCTGCTCGTGGGCAGATTTCCAAGCTCAAGCTGCAAGAGCGTAATGGCTTTTCCTGCCGCTTTGTCTTTGGCTGTATAGCTCGGTGGGTGAAGGAATTGAGATGTGTCTAAATGCGCTTTTCCATCCCACGTGAGCTTTTAGGAAGAGGTCGAACAGAGAGAGTTTTGGTGCCGCTGTTAATAAGTTTCCTTCTTCTCTTCTTGTGCCTCGGTCACCACACCGCTCTCTCAGCTAGAAAGTCTAACTCGCGGAGACCTTTTTCTTGTCTTTTGTTCTGAGACTAACGCTCCCTGGGTAGCCCAGGTTGGCCTTGAACTGAAGGAAGGCCCTCCAGTCTCAGCCCCTCACTCTCTTCTAGGGCAGGGATTACAGGCCTGGGCCAGGAGGACCAGCTTGTGAAAAACAGGTTTGAAAACTCAGCTTTCAGGGCAAAGGGATCTGTTAAGTTCATCTGGCCGTTCCTTCGACGACCTGGGGGGAGGCACAGCAGAGGGATGCAGGGCTTCCGAGGGGGACACCACGGAAGGGCCCTTGAAGTTTGTCCAAGGCCCCTTCCTAAGCTCCAAGGCATCCTTTAAACACAGGAATCAGCTCTACTCTCTTTCTTAGAAGGCTTGAAAACCCCTTAACAATAACATTCTTGCTTTCGAAGAGTAGCTCCGTGATTTGAAGCCGGCGCTGAGGGGGCGTGGTGTGATCTCGGAACGCAAGCCCCTGTGGACTAGAACTTCCTAAGTTACTGTCAGGATTTTAATCGTTGACACGCAGGAAAGTAAATATAATAAGACATTTAAATCTGGAGCGATCCTTCGGAGATTTTAATTAATACGCAAAGAGAAGTGATTCAGAACCCAGGAGGATGAAAATATGGGGAAGGAGAAAGAAGGAGCCAAAACTGAGTGGACAATTACAGGTCAGACATCAGGGAAAGAGGGAAGTGGTTCCCTTACCGTGTCATTAAATAGTGGGGAAGCCGGGAAGAGCCCTGCCCTACCCTGTCGCTTTTAACATGGCTGTGCTCATTCCTCTATTTTAGGCAAAAGGACCGCAGTGTTCCTTGTGGGGATTTTCTGAGGTTTCTGTATTGATTTTTAGAGATGGCCCGTTTTTGTTCTCTGCACCCCGTCCACGTTTCTCTTGTTTTTATCACACGCTACACCGTTTTATCTACGGTCATAGATTCTAAATGTCACAGACTCGTCCCCAGCAGTGGCTTTAGCCATTCATACTTTAAAACCTGGTTTAAATTAAAAATATGAATGCTTATGAAACATCTAATGATAATAAATTTTGTAAGTGGGAAACAAATATATTGAATATTTTTTAATTTTACTAATTTCATTAAAAATTAATAGCTAAGCCGGGCGATGGTGGCGCACACCTTTAATCCCAGCACTCGGGAGGCAGAGGCAGGCGGATCTCTGTGAGTTCGAGACCAGCCTGGTCTACAGAGCTAGTGCCAGGACAGGCTCCAAAGCCACAGAGAAACCCTGTCTCGAAAAAATAAATAAATAAATAAATAAATAAATAATAAAAATTAATAGCTATTCTTCAGGTTTTAGTTATTAGTAGATGGATGTACCTTGTTTCTGTGAAATAATACCTTTGAAGTAATTATTGAAATTGTGGAACATATTTTAAATTATTTAACTTAGATTGCCTAAGGCACGGTAAATGTATTAGAAGGAAAGAAGGTTGAGTAAAAGATACTTTAAGAATTTATCCAGAGGGCTGGAGAGATGGCTAGGAACACTGGCTGCTCTTCCAGAGGACCCAGGTTCAATTCCCGGCACCCACATGCAACTCACAACCGTCTGTAAGTACAGTTCCAGGGATCTGATGTCCTCTTCTGGTCTCTAAGGGCACCAGCATGCACATGGTACTCCAACATACATGCAGGCAAAACACTCACACACTTTAAACGTTTAGAAATAGAGCGGGGCGGTGGTGGCGCGCGCCTTTAATCCCAGCAGACAGAGGCAGACGGATCTCTGTGAGTTCGAGGCCAGCCTGGTCTACAAGAGCTAGTTCCAGGACAGGTTCCAAAACCCTGTCTCAAAAAAAAAATGTTTAGAGATAGAATTTTTTGAGAAGGGACAACCTTACTTAATTATTTTTTGGAGGATTGCCTCCCACAGAATAATTTATCTTCTCAAGTACGTCCAAGCCGAGAACAAACACCAGATTTGAATAAACAGATGTGTTATTACTTATTTTTGCACAGGAAATATGTGCCCTGTGTGCTTGCGTGCACACTTGTTGACCCACGCGGGTAGGAGCGTACATACACGTGTGTTCCTGCGTGTGGAGACGTGAAGCTGATGTCGGAGTCCTTGATTGCTCTCCACCTTACACATTGAGGCGAGGTCTCTTGCTGGACCTTGAGCTCCCGTTCTGGCTAGTCTGGCTAGCCAACTTCCTTCAGGATTTTCCTGTCTGTGCCTCCATTGCAGGCATGACAGGCTTGCTACCATGCTCACCTGGCTTTTAAATAAATTTGGAGAGTGTGGACTCCACTTCTCATGATCTTGGGACCAGTGGTTTACCTGGGGAACCATCTCCAGTCCCTGATATTATAATTAAAATAAATATCATAACAATGTAATTTTTCAAATAAAAAATTTACTTCTAATGGTTTTGATAGTGGATGCATTAAATTCCAGCACTCATGAGGCAGAGGCAGGGGAATGACTGCTAGTCAAGAGCAATCCGGTCTGAACTTCCCAACTAAAGAGATATAGTGACATTCTACTTTATTATCAAAAGGTATTTCTTTATAGACATGAGTTTTCTAATAGTTGTAACATGAATCTAATATAGTATGCCTATCTTATAGATTAACTTTGCAATTGCAAAGCAATTTAAAACTAAAAAAAAAAAAAAAAAAAAAACACCTGATGTGGATTCCTCAAACGTTTTAAGAGTGTGGAGCCAGAGCTAAAGAAGTAAATTGTCGTGTGCCTCAAGTTACTTTTCTGTTTTAAATTTAAAATGTCTAGAACGTAAGATCCCAGGTCTTTCCCCCAGTAATCCTGTTTTATTCTCTCAGACTTCCCATGTGTCCTAGTTAAGGTTTCTGTTGCTGTGATGAGACACCACGACCAAAGGTGACGTGGGGAGGAAAGGGTTTATTTAGATTATACTTCTCCGTCAGGGTTCGTCATTGAAAAAAAGACGGGCTAGAAGCACAAATAGGGCAGGGACCTGGAGGCAGGAACAGATGCTGAGGCCATGGAGGGGGTGCTGCTCACTGACTTGCTCCCTCTGGCTTGCTCAGTCTGCTTTCTTTTAGGACTCAGGACCACCAGCCCAAGGGTTGCCCTACCCACAACGAGCTGGGCCGGCCCTCCCTCAGCAATCAGTAAAATGCTCCACAGGTTTCCCTACAGCCTGATCTTATGGAGGTGTTTTCTTATTTGATTGCAGTTCTCTCAGATGACTCTAGCTTGTGTCAAGTCAACATAAAACTAGGCAGCACACGGTGTTTTCCCCAGGATTTCTCATTGATTTCATATCTTGTTTTGTTTTTTTCAAGACAAGGTTTCTCTGTAGCTTTGGAGCCTGTCCTGGAACTAGCTCTTGTAGACCAGGCTGGCCTCGAACTCACCGAGATCCGCCTGCTTCTGCCTCCTGGTGCTGGGATTAAAGGGGCGTGCTCCGCCACCGCCTGACTAATTTCATACCGTAACAGCACACACTCACCAAATACCTTTGGCTGCTGGGCACCTCTGCTGTTGTTTGCTCAAACTTTCATTCTGGGTCTTCCTTCACTCCTGCCTCATAATCCCCAACCATTAAAGTCTTCCTAAATCCTATGCTTTTCTACATGGTTCCTTATACGGCTTCCCTGTTCCGGAATGTCTTTCACTAAAGAATGAGTCACCCATCACACCCTGTTACTGTATCATTTCATAACTACTTCTCCTGTCAGACTGAGTAAAAATGAGATTATCTTTTTTATAATTAGCACTCAGTCCAGTCTCGAATCACGGTGACACTTTGAAAACCTGTTGCACACGCAAACAATGAATTAATAGATTAAAGACAAGATAACAGAATACACAGACCCTAAGAGAGGCATACATGGATCTAATCTACGTGGAAAGTAGAAAAAGACAAGATCTCCTGAGTAAATTGGAAGTGTGGGGATTATGGGAGAGGGCGGAAGGGGAGGAGGGAGCACAAGAGGGGAAGGAAGAAATATATATATCAATGAAATCAATAAAAAAGAAAAAACTGCATACATAAATGTGTTGATGAATTAATGAACCAGCAATGTGGTGAATGAGATCCCTCAGCCTTGCTGTTGCTGTTTTTGAGATTTATTTTTTTATGTGTATGAGTGTTTGCTTGCATGCATGTCTGTCTAACACATTTACGATCTGGGTGCCTGAGGTGCTCAGAAGAGGGCCTTGGATCCCTGGCTCTAAAGTTATAGGCAGTGGTAAGCCACCAGGTGGACGATGGGAGCTGAGTCTGGGTCCTCTGCGGGGTAACAAGTGCTCTTAATTGTGAGCCGTCTCTGTCGTTATTAGTATTCTGGTGTGAAATACTTATTAACTACAGCAGCGTCTCTCAGTCTACCCACTAAGAAGCAGTTCCTTCACCCACCCAGCTGACTATAACAATGAAAAATCCCAGGCATCTGTGAAATCTCCGCGGCCACGAGAACTCCTCAAGTAGATGGGCGAATCACCCGGTGCAGAGAATCGGGTAGATCGTGTGATTAGAAATGGGTCTGCTTCCGCCTGGTTCCTTTTGTCTTAATATTTGTCCTTCCCAACCTTCAAATTCAACTCTTGGTTTTCTCACAAACAGTCTTACGACATGAAGCCCGAAGTAAAATTAATAGTAGTATAATTAATCGGATACCTAAGAGCAGCATTCGGGCTAAAGATGAGCTCTTTTATAAAGATTCACCTAGTTCACCAACGCCCCTTAAAAACTCGGGAACATCTGTGGGCAGACAGGGCCTGATACCCATTTGACCTTAACTGGTGCAATCTAGCAGCTTCAGAAAGTCTTTCCTAAATGCCGCTTCCTAGCGCCATCTTGTGGATCTTCTAGGAATTTGCTGATCTCTGATGAAACCCAAATTTTTTACTCATTTTTTTTTCCAGAAAATGAGTAAATGCGACTAATGTTCTTGAAATGTCCTTCTAAACTCCGAACTAGGGATGCGGTGAAATTTGACCTCAGGTTTGGTATTCAGCCAAAATTCAGTACTGCTTTCCCTCGGCCCGTGGAAAGTCAAGTGACCACACAGGTCCACTATCATCGTCATGGCGGCGCGTTGTGTGAATTGCCGTTCTGTACAGTCAGTGAAGCGAGGGTGCTCCAACAGCGAAGGTCATCCTGATGTACTTCTTGATGCTGGAACACTTGTGAACATACAGGTACAACAGAACTAAAACGTCCTCGCGTGCTGGAAATCCTGGAAGAGCCGAGTGTTTGGGGGAAGACTGGAAATCTCACTCATATCGTGAAGAAAACACCCAAACCTTTGAACTGCTAAATTCACGTCGGGGTATAGACTTATAACAGTGTTTTTTATACTGCGTGATGTTAAACTTTGCTTAGCGATATCATTATAAAACGCAATCGTGGGGCTGGAGGGATTGCCCAGGGGTGAAGTTGCAGGAGACCCAGGTTCAATTCTCAGTACCCACGGCAAGCAGCTCACAGCTAACTGCCTGTAACTCCAGATCCAAGTGATCCCACACCAAGTTTCCGAGGGTACCAGGCCTGCTGTCTCACACAGACATCCATCCAGGCGCTCACAACACACTCATAAAATAAAAATTTAAAAACTCCCTTTTAAAAGTGTATTGTCCCTCATTTCACAGTTCTTCCTTCCAGGAAGTTCATCCTATGGCAGCGTCTGCATTAGAGTCAAAAAACGCTGATCAAATCCTTCACCGTGTGGCATCTGGCCTCACCCCGTCTTTGATACAACTCTACTCCAGGAGAAAAATCAAATGGAAGGGAAATGGTGTCAAACATAATAGCCTGCATGGATCTTCTTTTTTTAAATGTAAATTTTACCTTTCTGACCAAAAGGAAAACATAATTTAAACAACTCAGGAGCACGAAATGCCAAGGACAACATGGGAAGCTTATATGGGATTTCTGATACGGGAAAAGCATTTCTACTAACAAGTGTAATCCAAGTCTAATGGCAGGGCTCGGTGACTAAGAGACCTGGGTTCAATTCCCAGCCCTCACAAGGCAGCTCACGACTGTCTGTAATTCCAAGTCCAAGGGGTCTGATGCCCTTTCTGACCCCTGCACACATGTGGTGCAGACATACAAACAGACAAAACATCCACATGTGCAAAATGATTGAAAAGTCTCTCTAGGCAAAAATGTTGGATTAAAATTCTATTTTATTTTCTCACCCTAGTAGACAATCTCCTCATTTTCTCTGTGAGATAAAGTAAATACAATTTTACAATTTTTTCCTTGTTCACCTCTTTTATTCTTTTTAGTAGAATTACTAAGAACTGTTAAATAAGCCAGACATGGTAGTAAACACCTTTCACACCAGCAACTGAATGCAGAGGCAGGCAGATCTCTGTGAGTTCAAGGCCACCCGGCTCTACAGAGTGAGCTCCAGAACAGTCAGGGATGTTACAGAGAGAAACCTTGTCTCGAATAAGAAAAGGAAAGAGAGAAAAGAAAGAAAGAAAGAAAGAAAGAAAGAAAGAAAGAAAGAAAGAAAGAAGGAAGGAAGGAAGGAAGGAAGGAAGGAAGGAAGGAAGAAAGGAAGGAAAGAAAAGAAAAAAAAAGAAAGAAAAAGATTCACTAAACAGGTTCAAGCCTGAGACATTTGTAAATCTAGGCTCCTTTACTGTAGGAACTTGGAGGTGGGAATAGAGTGTTCAAAAAGAGAGCTTGTCCCACAGGGTCAGCACCTCATTGTTCTGACTGCACGGTGAACTATTTCTTGTTACAAGGCATTTGACTGTCTTTTCCGTCTGTGGTTGGAGGCAGCTCCAGAAAGCAGATCTCGTCACTGGCAATGGTTATGGTATTTTCTGGTTCTGCTCAAGTCTTTCTGCCTCTGTTAGAAGACTATTACAGCTGTGGACAGCTTGCTCCAGTTCTTGGAGTTCGCAGAGATGCCCCTGATAGCTCTAGCAGAAGAGACTTCAGACCTGACATCACGGAGCGATGTTTCTCTTCCAGGCTTTCCCCAAGCATGGCCACGGGACAAACAACTCCACTTTTCCTCAGCTCAGCTTCCTGGCCTTTAACAATTTGGGGCACAGGGCGGACCAGACTTTAGGCTCTTTAATACTTTTGGCTTAATAGATTAAGACTCTTTGAACTACATACTGGGGTAGGAGCATAGCTTCTCTTGGGTGTTTGACAATTTGAGCGGTATGTCTTGCATAACTTAGGGATCTAAGAAGACAGCCCTGCCCCTCCCATCCCACATATCAGGAAGTTTTTGTCTCACTTGATAATACTTTCTTGAAGCATATGAAGGTGTTTTCTAGTCCTGCTCTTTCCAAATCAAGGCTGTACTTCTCTGGAGCTTTTGTAAAGATTTGTATGTTTTGTAAAATAAAATGTAAACATTCAGCCTTTTTTAACAGCCTCTTCCTGAAATGGGCCCATAGAGAATTTATTCCTTCCCATGCCCCAAAGTCCAAATAGCAACATTGTATTTTTCTATATGATGCACTGCCTTCTTCCATATACACAGTGGCTATATCACTTTGATGATTCTGTTTGTTTCTGTTTTGTGATGGTTGTGATTTAGGTAGCAGTTTCTTCTTCTTCTTCTTCTTCTTCTTCTTCTTCTTCTTCTTCTTTCTTCCTTCCTTCCTTCCTTCCTTCCTCCTCCTCCTCTTCTTTCTCTTCCTCCTCCTCCTCCTCCTCCTCCTCCTCCTCCTCCTCCTCCTCCTCCTCCTCCTCCTCCTTCATCTTTTAGCAGGATTGGTTTTTGGCTACTGCAACTTCAGGAATGACATTAACTGTGCTTTAGCCTGTCCCCTGTCCTGATGTAGAAGCCACCCTTGGGAAGGAAGGCTCCATGCTTTCCCTGGATTTCTTTTCAAGCTCTCTCTCTCTCTCTCTCTCTCTCTCTCTCTCTCTCTCTCTTTCATTGTATTTGATCATACAATAACATACTAAGGGCCTCTGCACTTTCTTTTATACAGCAAAATGGTCTCTCACCCACAAACGAGCCACCATAGCCCGGTAACCGAGTCCTTCAAAGAACCCAGGCACCTCCTGTTCTTAGGACTATAGCTGCCCTTTCCGAGGTTGTCATGCTGAGCCAAGGGAAGCGGGGACATCTCAGAACTAAATGCCAGTGGGTTTCCCCTGCGACTGTGTTCCAACATGTTTTTCCCGTGAGAGCACACTCGATAGCCAGTGGAACTGAAAGCTGTTGCATGGGCGAATTGTTCAGAAAGGTGGCAGGCAGCACATGGAAGTTAGCTTTGGAGAAACAATGAGAAGATGCTTGCCCAGAGTGGAGCCCGCTGCACCAAGACAGACAGTGAGGACAGACACTTCCACCTGCTGCTGGGCTTGCCCTTCACCTCAACCTCCCGCCCCTGAAACATGACAGTAACTTTAAACCTGCCAGTCCTGTGTCCAGAGTTGAATACCAGCCGGTACTGGGGCAAGGGTGAACAATCGGTTCAAAATCTAAGTTTGCCAAGGTGTTAAGCCTAACCTCTGGACATACTATACTGGGTATACTATACACTGGAAATGTTGGTGATGACATGCTTTATTACACTTAAACATGAAGTTATATTATCAGATATTTTGATAAAAATATCCAAAAGACTTCTGGAAATTTGATTTTATACCATTAGGATAGCTTCATTAATTTTATTGGAGGTATAAATTTTAGTTTATGTCATTGATTGTTGACAAATTTGTTTCTATTTGACATTTCACGGAAAGATTTTTATATCATTGGTATTTTTCCCTTAATCTTCCATGCAATGTAATTTTATCTTATTTAAAATTAACCCTAACTAAATTACTAATCTACTTTTAAAGTTTACTCAAGAAGTACTTTAAAAAAGCATTATCTGTGCAAAATATTAAAAAGATATCATGCCTTGTAAAATCCCCACCATCTTCTTCCCCTTTAGCCCAGGCTTCCTTTTAAAGACGCCTTGGCCAATGTTTCTGCAAACTATTTTTGTTTGAAAATTTCAGGGTGGAATCGTTGTTTTAGATGAGGGACACTGTATTTGCAATTACAGCTTATACAGCAAAGAAAACCAAAAATTCGCTTTGGCATCAGTTTGACTCGAGGTCAAAATTAGATTTCCTCTTCCTACAGCGTTCGAATCAGAAGCCCTCTTTCTGTAAGCAGACAGATTTCATGTTGGTGACGTCAGACGCCAACTGCAAAGCACGCCGCCCGGGTTCTAGGGTAAGAGTATAATTTTAAGTAAGAAGCTAACTTAATTTTGACCTTATCTTTAAAGTTGTTTTTCATCTTGGTACTTATGATGTTTTTTAGACTTTAATTCAATAAAAACAGTGGTTTTCGAAAATTTCAGACTAACGCGATTAGAAGCCGAAATCCTTCATTTTTCACTTCAGCGGTGGGGTGGTGGTGGCCATGATGTCATTAACTGCAAAGTAAGGTATTGGGGTCTATTCTGCTGCACAGTCCATTGTGTGGAAATAAATCTGAAGAGAGATAATCCCTGCCATTTTCCCTGCATGTAAAATTGTCTTCTATAAGGAGGCTTTCACGGGAAGTATCCATAACTCATTCTTAAGTTCGTGAAAGGGTGTGGGGTTGGGTAGGAAAATCACTCCTTACTCCAGTCGACTCACATCTGAATGCATCCCGCCACTTACCATGGCATCTCGCGATCGGCTGAGAATTCCACATTAGTTCCTTAGCATGTTGGGCTAATGTTTATGTATGAAGTCACAGATCACTGAGCTGAAAAGGATCTGAATAAAAAAAAAAAAAAGCCCTCTGAAGAGCGAAAGAAATGCTGGGCCCACAGGAAGTAAGTAGGCGTCATGAGAAATAAAGAACCTTGAAAGACGTGTTCGGCTAGAATCTAAGACTAACCTGCCTTGTGACCAATCGGTGAGAGTCACATGACATCATTGGCTGCTAATTGCCCTCGTGCGTGGTAATTTTAGCAGGTGGACTAACTACTGAGGTGAACTTTAGTTTCTGGTCAGTTTTCCTATTCCTTTCTTTGGCTTCCTTGGTCCTTGTCTGAGGAAGAGATGCTGAGGCTTTGTGTTATGAGAGTATCCACAGCTCCCTAGCTTTTCCCTAAGATCACCAACAAACCTGGTACCAGGGATACTGTGTCCAGTTCCATTGTAATTCATTGAAAAGCATGAAAAGTAACGTGTTTGGTTTTTTTTTTTTTTTAACTAAAAAGAGAAAAATGAATATGCCACTTACAAGAAGGGCTTCCTACCGGGACGACATACATTAGGCAACACACATGTTTAATGTACTGAGTTCTTACCTGGAACAGTATTTGTTGACTTTCTCTGATGGAAAATCTCAAGTGCCAAATCAGAAACACACATTATAAACCCCGGGTGCTTATCTTCAAAAATGACTGCGTGTGTGGCCATTTTATTTCATCTGAACAGGTCTACGTTTTGGCTTCCCATCCACTCTGCCCTTCCAAGTGTGTCTGCCAAGGGAAGCTCACCGGTTGCATCCCACCCATGAATTCTAGAGGGTTCTGAAATAAACACCTCTGCTCTTTGCATGACTTGTGCCTGTTCTGGAAAAATTTAGGAGACCCACATAGTCAGAGAGCCATTTATCTTGGAGACTCTCTGGCCGCAGCTCTGTCTCCAGTCTCTCAACACTCCTGATCTGCTGGTCTATGGTGTTACCGATGGCCTATTCAGGAAGATGCTAACTTGAAGATTCGGTTCACAAAGTGTCCAGGGAATCAATAGTCACAGACACGCTTTATTGTTCTAGAAATGACAATCTAGCGTTGCGATCAGGAGACTCCATTACATAGAAGAATAGCTATTTATTACCCTCCCCTTTGCATGGAGATTTTGCAAATGACCACAGTTTCATCCCCAAAAGAAGTAATGGAAAACAGACAGACAACCATCCATACTCCCAGCGTTGAAGATACAGTTTCTAATTTAGATAACACTAAGGACATAGCATACACACCTCCATCTGAAACTACTGAATTTACTTAGTAATCATCATGGATGATATTTTACGTCTTATCTTAAAATAAATGATGGTATGATGTTAGCCTCCCTATAAATCAGTCTCCGATTGAAAAACGGATGCTTCGAACTATAAAAAGATCACCGTCTTTTTGGAACACCAAGTACCACCTCAAATTCCTTTGAAAGTCATCTATAGCAATTGAACTTTTAAATGCTTTGAACTTGGCTCTTCTAGAGACTTGATAGTAATAAATTCAACACTTAAGTCGTACACTATACGATGCCATTAATGGAAAAAATGCCAAACAATGTGTTGCTTTTAGGATGTATGATGTTTCTTTTGTACTTTAAAAATTGGCTTTGCTGTTTATGTCCCCAATCAAAAACTTAAATTACAATGTCCCATAATATAAAATACTTTCTGTCATTGCTTTGTTGGCAGTTGAGACTATAAATGGCTTCTAATTTTAAAGATTCAAAGATTTTTTAGTAGCTAGATGAATTATGTTTTGAAATTCCCATTAACTTATTTTCAAATGATGAAAACCCACAAGTCTGGGAAACTGATTATTATGGGGGGAAAAGGCCTTGATTTGTCATTGTACCCAAATATGAAAGCCTGCATTTTGTAAGCATAAAAATTACATTCCCTTCAAAAAAAAAAAGATTTGCAAATTCTCATAGGCGCATAGCTTAGAGAATGAGAAGATTGTAATTTGAAAAATTACAGATCTCATTGTTTTTTTGATGTGTGAAACCTATAAACAAATCTCTGGAGATTGTATTGCAAAACTGAAATTCTCTTGTTTAGTTTTGTAAGGGACAGTGCCCTATGTGGCTTACACAACCCCAACTTAAAAGGGGGAAAAAACTGCAGAGCAATGCGAAAGACACTCTAATCACTGCTCCTAATTACAAAGAAGCAGCCGGCCGAAATTGTCGGGGTCCTGGGGCGGGTGTGCGGTCTAGCGGTCAGAGCACGGGGTTTCTAGCCAGTGGTCTGGATTTCTATTTTAAACACGGCTTTCAGATGTCTCCGCGACTTTTGAGCATGCCATTAACTTTAGTTTTAAATAAGAATCTGAGGGCTGCTCCTGATCATTATAAGGCGGTCCCTAAGGTCCTCTACCCTGGGCATAGGCCTAACAACAACAATAACAAAAACTAAAGCTAAAAAAGGAGGGACAGGTGATTTTCTGACTTTTTTTTTTTCTTTTTTTTTAAGAAAACGTCATTGGCATGAGACAAAAGCCAGCGTGTTTTTGCGAGCCTTCGCTGGAAGGTAGGAGCACAGCTACACCCCTGCCCGGCTTCACAACCCTGTGCCCTTGTACATCGCCAGAGCCAGAGCCATTTGTACAGTGCCTTAACAGTAGGCTTGCAGGGCTGGTGACTGCCAGTAGCTTCCCTGAGAATCGTTCCTTTGTTTTTGAAGAACCAGCACCCTCACCGGAGCCAACGCTGCTCCTTTTATTCTGGCTGTTGCTGCCACTCCGTGGCACGGGTACCCTGCAGCCACAGGCCTGCTTTGTATTTTGCTTACGTGTGGCGTTTTTAATTTTTTTTTTTAGGGGTCCTTCTGAGTACAATACGACAAATGACCATGTATGTTTTTCTTTCATTTACTGCATTTACAGTTCTAGGGATTCGCATAGTAGTAAGTGATTCAGATTCCAACACACGGATATAAATCAACTATCACAGAAATTTTCACTGGGAATAATTAACATTCTGAATTTGGGTAATATGACCCCCAACTTGCCCCCCCCCACACACAACACACACTTCTTATTCTTTCCTCTCTCCCTTCTTCCCTTCCTCCCTACCCATTTACTTGCTCGCTTCCAAGGTTCAAGTACTCTGGATTTTTGAGTGTGATTTTCGTTTGGTTTTCAGTCCTAGTTCAGCCGGAGTGTGCTCTGCCTTTGGAGCGGAGCACACAGATCAGAAACAAAGAGCAAACCGAGGACTCGCGTGGGATATTACTGCAATATGCAACGAGGCTATCCAAATTTGGCCCGCGTTTAACCCCGCCAGGAACCTTCGGAACCTGTTCTATTGCACGTTTTTTTTCTCCCTCGGGAAAAAGGGGGCCTTTAAAACCACCAATTAACCAAGATATTGCTCTGTAAGGGGAAACGAGAGCGTGGCGGGTAAAGTGAAACAGCTTACAGACAGCTCCTGTTTTACGTTTTCCTGATTGGAAACGCAGCCCAGAATGCCTTGCAGAAGCACCTAGGGCGCGATGAAAAGGTCCAACTCTCCGGTGAGACATCCCAGAGTTAAAGGATCAAATCCCAGCAGAGTCGGATTGGTCTCTGGCCTTGTGTAGGCGGAAGCTGAGAATGGGAGCTCTTCCTAAATTGCCCTCTGTGGAGGAGGCCGCTGGAACCTGGCCTGCTGGTTTGCAGAGGCCAACGTCAGCATCTGTGGATCCCCAGAAGGGTTGAACGCGAAAAGCAAGGGAGACTAATAGACTACAATTTCAGAACTTGAATATTGGTTCATTTTCTTCAAACACCTGAATGTTAGGGTAAATGCAGGTATTTATTTTAAATGCAGAGACTTAACCAGTTCTAAATTTCCTGCCTGGACCTGTTCATTCGAAAACATCGACAGGAAAGAAAAAGTCCTGGAACCTTGTTTGCCTATAGTTAAGGATGCACTGAAGCCCCTCTTCCTCACCCCCCCCCCAAATACAATGGAAACAAAAATACTCATAGCAGAAGGGAAAACAGGAAACCCTTTAAAATGTGGGAAAGGGTAGGTAGGACGGGTCATAGTTTAGAATTGGAGGCAAGGTTGCTCTTCATTCATTTTTTCCACACACCTACCCCAGTGATAAGCCATGATCCAGGTCTAGAATACCTACCCCAGTGACAAGCCATGATCTAGGCCTAGAATATCTACTCCAGTGATAAGTTATGATCCAGGTCTATCAAGTATACCTACTCCAGTGATAAGCCATGATCTAGGCCTAGTATACTTACTCCAGTGATAAGCCATGATCTAGGCCTAGTATACCTACTGCAGTGATAAGCCATGATCCAGGTCTAGTATGCCTACCCCAGTGATAAGCCATGATCCAGGTCTAGTTCGGTTGATACCTGAGCGTTGTATAAGTTCCCACATCCTGTTGTTACCCTGCGTACAGTCAGCTCCACAGCACAGATTCCAGACCCCAGGCCTAGATCTGCTGAGCTGCACATGGATACGGCGATGCGGCTCAGTGCGATTGCATCGCAAAGATGACTGGAACATGGTCCTTTTGCTTCCTGAATGAATTACTCATTCTCAAAGCGTGCTTTCTGTTTTTGACATGTCAAAGCCATTTCCCAAAGGTTACCATGGAGTCAGAAACAATTTTTTTATTAATGGATTTCTGTTTTAGCTTTTTCGTTTGGGGTTTTCTGTTAGTTTGTTGCTTTGTTTTGGTTTGTTTATTTTGGTTTTATGAGACAGGGGTTCTCTGTAGCTTTGGAGCCTGTCCTGGAACTCACTCTATAGACCAGGTTGCCCTTGAACTCACAGAGATCCGCCTGCCTCTGCCACCCAAATGTTGGGATTAAAGGCGTGCACCACACCAGGCTCAGTTATAGTTTTGAACTTTAAATAGTTCTTATGCTACACTGTTAATCACAAAAAAACATTAACCGAGAACCTACAAAAATGGTAATATACCTACTAATTGCCATTAAAATATTTGCTCGTCGACATAAGCTTTAAAATGGCGCCACACACAGCCTTATGAACTCTCATAACCCTTAATATTAAATATTAACACCATTTTAGTGAAAATCATTACCGTTTAGGATTAGATCCACAGTGAGGGATATAAAGCCTCGAATTACAGAGCTTGAATAGGTTGTGGAAGTTATAAAATACAGAGAGCAGCGACTAGCTGGGGACAATACCATACCAAGGCCAGCATGGTGGCGGTAAAAGCAGGAGGACGGCAAGTTCAGGGCAGGAGCGGGCTGCATGGCCAGACCCTGTCCCAAAGCCAGTTCAGAAAGCGGTCTAGGGATGGTGGTACCCGTTTAGACTACAGCTCACTGTATCACACTCAGTGTTTTCCTTCCAGCCCCTGAGTTGAGTGATTGCTACCATACAACTTTGTATTCATAATCAGGTAAAGGAGGGGCGGGGACGCGTGCGACGGGAACGCGGAACTGCAGTTTTATGACCAGTGCGTGATCGTTGCCTGTTACACAGTTAACGTGTTCATAATCTTTAATTCTTTTGTCATTGGTTTTGATTTTACGTTTCCTACCGCAAAATTACAAGTTTGGGGAAAGATGAAGTTGGAACTTCCATGGTGATATAAAAATGAACAGCTGTTAAAGAGTTGATTTTCCTGATCGCGGAAAGGACTCGGGCGGATGTTTTTACCAGTTCAAAGGAGCAGCCAAACAGCCGGTGTTTGAGAGCAGAGAGATGCTGAGGCAAATTACAAATAAAACGGAACAGCTTTGTTAGACAGGGCAAGGTAAAACTGACACATGCAGCAGCTCCTAGCACTGACGGGTGAGGTCGCTCCGGGGCTGGGAAGAGACCTGGAATCTGAGCTCACAAGCGTGTGCAACCCAAGCGTGTGCAACACAAGCGCAGTTTTTTCGCTGAGTCACATTTTCTCTACCGTCTTCGCCTTCTTGGCAAACAGCAGTCTCGAGAAACATCCTTGATCTCAAAGCTAGATCCATCCCATTGTATTTGGTTCAATAATGTCCGTAAGTGTAGGGAAGATTTGTTGGGTTTCTATATGTCTTTGTGCACACACTCATGAGTGTGTGTGTGTGTGCGTTTGTGTGAGTGCCTCACTTTTTTCAGACACTTTTCAAGACCAAGACTCCTGTAGAAGTTAGCCATTAGATTTCTTTCTTTTTTTAAAAAAAAGTTTTATTTATTTATTTATTTATTATGTATACAGTATTTTGGATACCAGATCTCATTACAGATGGCTGTGAGCCACCATGTGGGTGCTGGGAATTGAACTCAGCACCTCTGGAAGTGCAGCCAGTGCTCTTAACCTCTGAGCCATTAGATTTCCCCATGACTTCTCCAGCCTTAGCCATTAAATTTCTACATTACTCATTTGAGTGAATTCCTCTTCTCTCTCCCTTCCTCTCAAATATGTGTGTGTGTGTGTGTGTGTATGATGCTTGTATGTAGTGTGCAGATGTGTGTGGATGGGGATACACAAGCTACAGAGTGAGCATGCCGATCAGAGAACAACCCTGGGCATCGGTCCCTTCTTCCTTCTCGTCTGAAACAGTGTCTGCTTGTTGCTTACCCTTGTGTGGACCGCACCAGCTGCCCGTGAGCTCCCAGGGTTCTCCTGTCCCAGGCTCCAGCCTCACCACAGGGGCTTCAGCACGACAGATCCCCAAAGCCGTTTCTATGTGGGTTCTGGGGGTTCACAGGCTTATACACTCATGCTTATACATTACTTGCTAAGCCATCTCCCTCGCCCCATCCCTCTCTTCTAATAATTTATAGAGGGCAACAACCTGCTCCTCTGTCAGTCAAACCTTCTCATGCCAGCCACCGCTGTCGGTCTCAAGTTCCGCCGTAACTGTTCCACTTTGCCCCGCTGTCTTTCCTGCCTCTCCATCACACATCCACGTCTTAGCAGCCTTGGGAGCTGCGGTGTGTCACACAGGAGACCCTTTTGTCCAAACAACTTTACTTATGTTCATTTCAATGAGTTGTTGGTCAGGTTCAAGGCTTCTGGTACACACACCATCAATACAGGATGCTCACCTGATATCTCTGCTACCCTGCTGTTGCCCAGAATTGGGGAGACCTTGAGGCTATGGTGTTACAGGACCAGCCCCTTCACATGCTCCAGAAGCTCACAGATGGGGTAGATGTTGGGGTTGAGCCAACTCAAGGCCCTGGATCCAGGCCTGGGTGGTAGCAGCTGACTTGGTCAGTTGACTCCCGCAGAGCAGGCAGGGCCAATAAGCATAAATTCTTACAAAGAAAACTATGACACAAGAATGATTATCCAATTATATAATATACCATGAATATATCCACATATGAAGAATATGACCAGGATGTATAAGGATGTAAAGCTGCCTATCTGAAAGATATTAGTGAAAGTCTGTGGCTAAGGGATATGAAATTTGGGTGTGTGTGTGTCTGTTTATTTATGAGAGATTTTTACAAGACTACACTTGTAAAACATTGGCCCAGAAAATGCTTGGTTCAAATTAAAGATGGAACTGAGTTACAAGTTTAAAAATAAGTGAAACTCTAACAGCCTATACTCTGACTGACAGCCTATACTCTGACTGATGGCCTGTACTCTGACTGACAGCCTATACTCTGACTGACAGCCTGCACTTTGACTGACATTCTATACTTTGACTGACAGCTTATACTCTGACTGACAGTCTATACTCTGACTTTCTTTTCTCTTTCTGACAGCCTATACTCTGACTGACAGCCTGCACTTTGACTGACATTCTATACTTTGACTGACAGCTTATACTCTGACTGACAGTCTATACTCTGACTGACAGCCTATACTCTGACTGACAGCCTACACGCTGACTGACAGCCTGTACTTTGACTGACATTCTATACTCTGACTGACAGTCTATACTCTCTGACCAGCTGTGCTAGGTAAACCAGGTGTGCTATGTAAGCCAGGAAAAGAGCTAGAAGGCAAAAGTAGCAAAGGTCACACAGAGAACAGACCACAGAATGAGAGAACTGGTTGACAAAAGCAGGAGAAGAAATTAAGAAGGCTTCTGGAATTTGTATCTTGCCTAATTATCCCGTTAAAATCCGTGTGGGGGGAAAAAGTCTGCTGAAGGGCAAGAACAAAGCACAGTTTCTGAGGGGAAGAGCACAGAATCCAGAACCTAACGGCAATTTGTAGTTGGAGGTTTCTCTTTTAGGGCAGCAAATACCAACACGAGGATTTTGTTAAAGGAAATTCAATCACAGAGGCATGGGGGAATGCTGTTACGGCTTAGCAATCACACAGGCTTAGGATGAAAGAGTGATGTTCAGAAAAACACCAGGTTTAAACTCCACACACATGCGTGAGAGAAGATCTCCTGACTAGTTATGCTAACGAACAGGATGAGGGGCTTTAAAACACACATATTTATAAAATTAACAGGAAGTACTAGTATTCAAATTGCTGAGTTGAATGGTGTATTAAATTATGATATGAAAACATTTCTGTGATTTTAACGCTTCCTCTGGCAACTTCCTCGGGGCCCCTAGGACTTGGCATAGCCAGACTTTCATCACTGTGAATTCTTCAGTGCTATTCTAGGCTACCACAGTTCTTCATACGACACTTTGATAAGCCCTTCATACGTCACTTTGATTTGTTCTTTGATAAACCTTCAATAAATTTGTAAGTTCAACATATCGAAATACATGAGTTAACCTTTGATTACAAAAAAAATCCCAAGCAGTATAAACTATAGTAACAAATCTAATATATATGGATATCTAAACCACTTTTAAAAACTGACGAAGTAGATTCACATTCCAACAAGCAAAGTCTAGGATTTACAGCTGTTCTCAGTCTAATGACAAACTCAGGCATGTTAAATCAACGTTCTCTTACACATTCAAGCACAATTTAAATACTTAAGCACTTTCCTTATACATTTCACATTTAAATCTTAAATCTAACATCAAATTATTTTCGTTTTCTAATGTAAATCACAATCAGAGACAACAGGCCCTCTAATTGTTAAAAAAAATATTAAAATAGAAGCAATTACAGTTTTAGCCCCAAACCTAACCTATCCACATTAGGATATAAGCTGGATTTACTCTACTACTTCACTACAGAGAGAGAGATAGAGATAGAGATAGAGAGAGAGAGAGAGAGAGAGAGAGAGAGAGAGAGAGAGAGAGAGAGACCAATTTTAGTCAGGCGAAGTCAGATATCCTCAATAGCAATATTATTGGTTGGAGATGAATTGCTACTTCCATGTTCATTCTGCCAAACTCATAAACTAATCCATAGTGTCCTTGAACTTCTGTATGCACAATTGAGATTTTGCTTTGTTTGTGGTTGCTGTTGTTTTGAGACAAGGTTTCTCTGTGTAGCCCTGGTTGTCCTGGAACTCACTCTGTTGTACCAGGCACTTTTTTGGGGGAGGGGGCACCAACCAGCTCCCAAATCATGACATAGAGACTTATTAGTTATGATTGGCCTTATCTTAGCTCTTATTTTAGCTCTGTTTCTCTTCATTTATGTTTTGCCTCAGGGCTTTCTGTCTTGCTTTCTGTACGTCCTTCTCTGTGTCTGCTGGCTTGCAGCTGTCTGACTGGCTCAGCGGCTCCCTCTCTTCTTCCTTAGTTCTCTCCTCTCCTCTTCCTCTTAGCCTTCTTTCTCCTCCTCTGTATTGTCTCTGCCTGCCAGCCTTGCCTATCCCTCCTCTGCCTAGCTATTGGCTATTCAGCTTTTAATTAGATCAATTAGCCAATCAGGTGCCTTAGGCAGGCAAGGTGAAACAGCAACACATCTTTACATAATTCAACAAATGAAGCATAAACAAATGTAACACATCTATGCACAGTTAAAGTAATACTCTACAGCATAAATAAATATAACACATCTTTCCATAGTTAAGAATTCCACAACACTCTATAGATCACCCTGGCCTCAAACTCTAGATTCTCCTGCCTCTACCTCCTGGGCGCTGGGATTAAGGTCTGTGCCACCTCTGCCTGGCTGCATTGCTTCAATTTAATGCTGCATAGCAAGCTTCCCTGAAACCTACTTTCTGAAATAAGTATAATTTGTTTTGTTTTGTTTTCTTCAAGACAGGGTTTCTCTGTAGCTTTGGAGCCTGTCCTGGAACCAGCTCTTGTAGACCAGGCTGGCCTCGAACTCACAGAGATCCACCTGCCTCTGCTTCCCGAGTGCTGGAATTAAAGGCATGCACCACCACCGCATGGCTGAACTAAGTATCATTTGATGGTGAATTATGATTCTCCAAGCCAAGCAGAGACTGACTGACTAGGTGCTCCTAATCTTCTGTAGCTTAAACTAATGTGGTGGTGTACTCAGCTGGCATCTGGGCCTGGCCTGGTCTGTGGCAGTGGAACCCTGGTCCCTAGGTCTTCGTGTGCCAGCTCAGAAGACCAGGCTTAGGCAGGACCCTGTTCCTTGTGCTCTCTCCTATGAGACATTCAAACTCCTTAAGTGACTGTCAGTCAGCGTCCCAAAAGGGAGCGAGTTTAGAAGCTAGACAGAAGACTAGAAATGACTCCAAAATTCCAGAACATTCTCTCCTCTCTCTGCTGCTGGACAAACCAGTTAAGTCCAGTTTAGACTCCAGGACTGAGGATGTGGCCCTCAGCTCTCAACGAGAGGACCCCAAGAGGTGTGTAGCCATCTTTTATTCAGCACAGAGGGCTCTTGCTTTGTTGCATGTTCACACTGGCCTGCTATGATCTACTTTCCCCCCAGAAATCAGACATTGCTAACAGCTTCCAAATTTCACATTTTCCAAGTTTCTGCTGTAGATTTTTTCAAAACTGAATGGTCTAATTCAAACAAGGAAGCAACGCTCCCATCCATGGTGAAGCTAATGTCTGGCTAATTATTTGAGCTAGTTTGCTTCTGTGCCCTGCCACAACTTCCAACTGGCTTCAAACGAGGATTACGTTTTGCTTCCTGCTTCCCTCTCTAGTCCCAATTTCATATTTACAGCGCTGCGGTGCTAACCAGGAAATGTCCAGAGGTCACCAAGTCCCAAAGTGCCAGCGCTGAGATTGAGGTCAGAAATCAGAGCGTATGCAGAACAAAAGAGCTGTCAACTAGCAAAGTGCTCCCACGTCCCGAGCAACCAGCCATTACCTGTAAGGGGTGGGGCAAAGGCTATTTCAGCAGCAGGCGCACGACCTGGTAGCTTAATGTGGGCGTCTGCAGGGGAATGCCCAAAACTATGACTTAAGGACAATCACAGGAGGGAAGATTTGATGCCCCACCCAGGAGTGAGGGAAAACTCCCTCTTTAAATGGACTTAAAACCCCGACAACAAAAACCAGTGTGCTATTATTTACAGATGGGAGCCCACTGTACTCAGCTGCAGCCTTAGTAATATTTTGTTACTTTCTTACTAGTCTTTGGCAAAAAGTCTTCCACCCTGCAGACTGTCACAAGCACTGCAAACTTCCAAAGTGCTGCTGTTATCAAAGGCCCCCCGTCTTTCTCAGCCGCTGACCCAGCTTCCTTCTGCACAGACACCCTCAATTTCCTGTCCACCTGCTCCCCAAAGCTCCCTGCGCTCGTGTGTGCGCTTCCTCATTAGCACATTGCGCGTTGCTGTCTCTTTTTAGCTCTGGAGCAATACTTGCGCTCGAGTTAAACTCCAGAAGGAACTAAACTAAGAATAACTTGAGGAAGCCAACCCGACCGCAGAGAAGAGCCACGTTCTGGCCTCTCCTTGGGGGGGGGGGGGTGCATGAAGCAGCCACCTTTTAGGGAGAAAACTTGAAGGGATACTTCTTGAGAGATGTGCAAATTAGGACCCGGAGAAAGTAAGGGACTAGCCAAAGAGCGAGCAGAAGAAAGAGTGCATTAGGCAGAGAAAGGCAAAAGTCCCTGAAATTGGGATAGATGTGGTGTCTTTTAAATATTTAAGGCACCTATGGCCGGCGTGGAAACGGGAAGTCGATACTGAAATACAAACAAGCCTACGGGTCCTAGCGTTATCCTTTAGGTGAAAAGTGTAGGTTTAACTTCAAACTGTACATCACAGTGAGATCTATAGGTGGAAAGAAACTGGGGAAAGGAGAGAGTAGCAGACCGAGGCTAAGGAATAAGACATTCATTTCTGACATACTGATGTGAGACAGAGGCTCCCGGGAGCATCAGGGCTTGGAGTCTAATCAGGGCTGCGTGAGAGCCTATCTCAGCAAAACAAACAAAAGCCCCAGACCCTAATAAAAACAATGTCATTTAGTCTATGGGGGGGGGGGGGTGCTTCGGTGGGTATATTAGGTGAAGTTAAACTTATACATTAGGGAAAAGTCCCTTTAGAGAGTGAAATATATTTGGAGAGTCCACAGCTCAAAGCACAACCTGAGACTCATTAGCCGTGAACAAGAATCTGGTAATGAGCTAGGAGACTTTGGGAATATGTCTAAGAGACAGGGAGCCTAGAGGTGAATCATGATCCAGGGTTTAAAGGTGAGGAAAGACGGCAGGCCAGCTAAGCTGTTTGCATGGTTAGCTGGGTAGCTGAGGAGCCCAGGGAGCACAGTGCTGAGGGAGACACTTGGGGATGGATCAGGAAGGAAAGTGGGTTGATGATCCTGTTAGCTGAAGAACACCCACCCAGGACACACAAGGCCTTGGGTTCAATCACCAGCACCCTCCCCAAACCACGAATGGGTGTGTGCTTGCCTGCTTCATACAGCGCCAACAGATCGCACTAGAGGAAGGCAGAGGGGGTAGCAATGGTGACCGACACGCACAGTAACCAGGGAGAAGTGGGCACCGGAACAAGACCAGACTGAGTCAGTGAATCCGTGAGGATTAAAGAGATTCGAGGAAATGGCTAGAAAATACACGGTTGGGGATACGGGGAAATAACAACATAAGACAGAAAAGATGGATGATTACTATTAAGATGGAATCTTTATGGGGAACAGAGACAGGCAGAACACAAGAGAGGGCAAAGACCATCTCCTCGCCGTCTGGCAAGAGAGAAAACCGGTACAGTACATGTGGTCATGTTTACAAGTGAGTGGTAATACCAGGGCGTTCCTACCAAAGAACCCAGTTCCCAGGATAAGATAATATTACCAGCTGAGAAGGGGGGCAAAGTTTGATTCAAAGCTGACCTTCAGTGTACAGAGGGAAGGAGGGACATTAAATATCAGTAATGGAAGGAGCATGAGATTTAAAGACCCAGAAGAGAGCAACATGATTTGAAGGCAACCCTTGGCGTGAGAACTCAACTTTTAACCCTGAGGTATTCTGGGTGTAAGAGAGAAAACAGCAAGCAGTGTCCCCAGGGAAGGGTCAGGAAAACTCAAGGCTTCCAGAGCTCAGACAAAGTCAAGAAACAGGTTGAGGTCACAGGGCAGTGTGGCGGCAGAGAGCGAGGCACGCGGGGCTGGGGCCGCTGATGCAAAGACCAAGAGGCCGGGAGAAGGCGAGCAGAGGGCTCGTCCAGGGTCCTTCAAGCGAGGGTCTTCCACGCGAGGGTCCTTCACGCGAGGTCCCACAGGCCGTCACGAAACAGCCCGAGAATCCGCATTTCTGGAAGCTTGTGTGGGTGAAAAGGCCTGTGAGGCATGGTACTTCTTGTCCCTTAGAGCAAGGTGGCCATGACTTTAAACATAAGCTTTCAGCTCTTTCAAGTGATCTGAGTCTTGGGGCTAATTGTGCTCCTCAGTATTCCTGGCGTGCTCAAAGCTGCGTCCAGCCTCCAGCACTGGAAAAGCAAGCGTGTTAAGTCTTAAGGTTCTCTCTAGTGAGTTGTGCCCCTTCCCACGCCTATTGCTGTAGGCCAGCAGGCCTGGCTTGTTCCCGGGTCTGCAGAAGCCAAGGTCATCATCTTTAGCATGTCCTCACCTCAGCTCATTCCCCCAGCGTGGCAGTTCGCCTGACATTTTCTACCCACGCCCATCTTTCCCATCCCACCTCGCATGTCCTTGTGTCCGCTCCCTCTTCTGCACCGTCCCTTCTTTCTAGGTTCTCAGAGTAACAACCAACGGTACTCTGTACCGAAGCCCGCTTAACCGGCTTCAGATTGTCTCCCCGCCCACCTCCGCTAGTTTGCTCTCACACACTTCCTAGCTCCATTCCTGCAACTGCGCATGCTCGCATGGAAACGCTCTGGATTCTCTGGGCCAAAAGCTAGCTCTTGTGCAGGATGCATCTGCCCACAATGCTTTGTATCAGAAAATTCTGTCTGTTGGATGAATGTGTAGCATCAAACAACGTACACCTATTTTTCACCATAAAGATGTCTCCTCGTTTTCTTCCTGTCTTGCCGCTTGCCTTCTTCCACTCTCTAAGGAAGTGAACCCAGAAATTCCCTCTCCCCTGCATTCTTCCTTCCGGGTCCCTGGCTTCCCTCTTCAGTTCCTCACTGCCTCCTTCTTGTTTGCCCCTTTGCTGCCAAGTGAATCCGGGTTTTAATTTCAGTCCGCACACCTCTGCCCCAATCTTGTGGCTTCTGGAAGATGCTTCATGAGCTCTGTTCCATCTCCAGCAACACGAGAGACAAAGCACCTCCAATCTTCTTGTCTGCCACCTCCGCTCTTCACAGAAACGCACAGCACAATCTAAACAGAAAGCAAGCAGCAAGCGCTTGAGGGAAAAGAAAAGAACTTCCTAACAGTCTCTAATTTTGCAAGGGTGTACAAACGCCAGCACAAATTCTGGAATTACTACTTGTTCGGACCAATTTATCACATCCGGCAAAGGCTCCCTTCTCAGGTTGTGACTTGTAGGCAATAATAAAAGTTAATCTTCCAGTCACGAATGTGGAATCTAAACGACTTATATGTTTAATGGTAGACCCATGAGAATATGCCAACCTGTAAATGGACTCTCACACTAAAAATGCAGCCATTTTTAGCTCGGCTTCTGAGGCTCACAGACACTATGAAGCCCAACAATGGGCCCAATGGGAAAAAAAAAATCAGGATTTGGTAGTATAAAGTTTCCCCTATTTATAGTTCTAATTTCCTTAATGAAAATAGACAATGTTAAAATTTATAATTGTTCAAAAACCAATCCTATTCTGCATACAGCTTAAAGGATATTGTTAAATAGATTCATTGTACAGTAGACTTGTCAAAAACCGACACCTCTGGGTTAGAAATTATGACGACACAAGGCACTCGCTTTTCCCATCTGCAAAATGGAGTAATTAATATTAACCACACACTCTGCAGCTCGGAACAGCATTTGTAACATTCTAATAGTTGCGAACTTCCAGGCCCCGTGGGGTAGTCTCTCATTCAGGTTATTGTTTCCTTACTTAGACGCGAAGTAGATACAATGGCTCGGCTGTTTCTTCAGCTCTTCTGTTTTCTGGGAAGGAACACCTGCCTGGAACGCACCTAAGGAGCGATTCCTTTGTTTTCTGATAATTAAAGTACGGCTGTGTTGATGGCCGACATCTGGATCCACTTTTAGCACGCTCGCTGTGTTTTTCTGGCTCCTCGGAGACTAGGGAGGTATAAAGCAGTCGATGGGAATGCGTGATGCGCTTCATTTCGCAGCGGCAATTTACTCCTGGTTTGTTGTCTCCCCGCCATGGCGAGTGGGGGGCCCGCCGCTGCCCTGAGCGCTTAAGGGAGCCGAGCTGAGCTCCGGAAATTTAATACGCTATATAATGCCTGATTTATTTTTATTCTGGCTTTGACTCGACTTGATAAACTCGCCTGGGACCTTTGTGCAGAATCAATACCCAGGGATTAATTTTTTTTTAGTTTTAGACAGTTTTTAAAAAGTTTATTTTTGACATTTTTAGATTCATAGAGAACATTAAAGCTCACGTCTCCTGCGTCTAATACCACTAGAGAAAAAAAAAAGAAACTTGGGAAACCATTTTAATATTACATATCATTTCCACCAGAGTTTGTTTTCTTTCACTATACACCTTGGTTTCAAATTATAATTTCTTAGCCTGTTACACACAATAGAACCTATTCTGTCTATGTGTACAGAAAAGAGGGGTATTTAAAAAGTACCAGGAAACGCAGAGAGTCCCTGGGACACCAGAGAAGAGTGATCCGGTAAGTATGGTTACAGTCAACACTAACCAGGGTCAGCAGTAAAGGGTCCTCTGTGATGGTGACCTGCAGCATTGGTTGGTGCCTTGGGTCATGTAAGAAGTCCTCAATTCAATCCTCAAAAAAATGTGGGAAGTTTATAGGCTGTGGATGTATGTAACTCACTGGTGACTTGCCTAAAAACACAAAGCCTCGCTTCTAATTCCAGTACATGAAGGATAGAAGGTGTGAGAATACCATGACAGACTCCAGATAAGTCAGTTAAGAATGACTCCTCAGCAGGCGGATCTCTGTGAGTTCGAAGCCAGCCTGGTCTACAAGAGCTAGTTCTAGGACAGCTAGGGTTTTTACACAGAGAAGCCCTGTCTCAAAAAATCAAAAATAGAGTAAAAAAAATCGGCCATGCCCAATCTGCTTTCTTTCCTCCCAGCTCTGCACTCTTCCAGGTGCCTCTGGAACTTCTCTCTCACACACACCACAAACCCTCCCCCAACAACAGCCGATTCCTCACTGTACCCCCACAAACAGCACTCCTCTGCCTTCGTGTTCAACCACTTTATTTGAAATTCCCCAAAAGAAATAACTGACTTGTGATCACTCTACCTCTCCTGGTTTCTTTACTAGAAGCCCTGACTTTGGCACTACCACAGCCCTGTGCACGTCTCAGGAGTCATCTTCTTCATAACGAAGAAAACACCGTGTCATAGACATTTTATCTCCTGAACTTCTTTCAAGAATGTTGTTTTTCCTTTATGGCCTATTCCGACCCTAAACCACTCACCTAAACCACCTTGACGTGCGGCTGGCTGGTCTCCCTTTCAGCCGGCAACCTCGGTTCACTCGGATTCATCGTCCTTGAGCTATTGGGGTCGTTTAAGAAGGACGTTATGAAATTTACTTGCTTCAGATGTACAATGAAAACTCTTCTGACTGGGTATACAGAAAATAAGTTAATCGAAAGAAGGCCAGAAACTCAGAGAGTCACTAGGAAGCCAAAGAGCAGTGATGTGATAAGTCAATCATTTTCATGCTTGGAAGCCTCCCTCGACCTGGCCAAGTCAGAGTGGCTGTCACCAACACCGAGTCTGCTCGAGGCTATTCCCATGGCTCAGCAAGGCCGCTGCTGCATCTGCAATTCAGCCCTATCAGAATTTCTAGCAATTATGAGATTATTATGGACATTGTGAAATTTACTTGAGATCTACAAACTCCTCTGCTAGCAAAACTTTCCCAAAAATGCAGCTACATCTTAGTTCTTTAGTTGCATCCCTAAAAAATGTTCTCAGATCCCAACACAAGTACTGAAAACTTTGGAAGTCTCGCCAGTAGAGTTCTCTTAGCCCTTCCTGCGAGTGCACAGGCTGCTAACTGAGCTAGGTAGCATGCACTGGTTCCCTTTCCAACATCCAAACAACGTTAAGTATGCTGGGCTCTCTGTTCTGTCCCACAGCACAAGAGAAACTACGGGAAAACGCTCGTTCTCTTGTCTGGCTCGCTGGCTCATAAGCTATTATTAAGGCAGCGGCTTTGTCTTTTACCTTTGGAACTGCAACACTGAGCAATATGTTGGGTGTGAATATTAGGTGATTAAAAGCCAGGTCCCATGTGCTGTATCAATTGAGGAGAGGACAGTCTAGATAAACCAAATACATATAACCCAAACAGAAGGCATAGCATAGGATACAAGCCCAGAGAACTCCAGGGCTCCTTCTTTTGTTCCTATTTTAAGAAAAGAATTCCAGTTTTAGGATATAATGGGGGCACACAATTGTGAAAAGTTAAAGAAAAAAAACATGGCAATTGAGAAGATTAACAAGAGGAATTTCAATACTTCAAGATTCCCCCAAGTTGGAGGAACGGTTTGGGCTCCAACCCTGATCACATAAAATGGAGTGTAATATAAGCCTAGCAAGTGGTCCCACTGAGCATGTAATAGAGCCCTGGAAAAAGCTGACGATGCAAGCTAGGTATTAAACGCTGGCTAAGGAGACATCATTGCATTTCTTAGGAACTGCAGGAGGCGGCAGGCCACGATTAGCAGAAGAGTACTTCAACAACAGCGCTGGTCCAGGTGAGAAAAGAACAAGGTCATTTGTTGTCGTTCACCATCAGCCACATTCAGTAAGCAGACGGCGGTTCAAATGCTGGCTCCGTTAGTTATTACTGAGATGCCCTTGAACGTGTTATGTAACCTGGCTAAGTCTACAGTTCCTTGCTTATTAAATTTATATAATGAGATGTTCAGTGTTCAGATAAATGACTGATTTATTTCAGCTGCAAAGAACAAACATCCAGCCCAAATTAGCATAAATACATAAACTGTTACAAGACTACTGACTAGGTCAATGGAGCAAAACAGAGATGTAGGCTCCTACCAAGGTAGTGATTGATCTCTGATAAAGGAGCAGGACAATGCAAGGGAACAAAATCCATTTTTTTCCAAAGATGGTTGAGCATCTAGAAGAGCTAGCTGTGAATTCACTTGAGTAAATGTCAACACGGGACATACAAACTTCAGAAATGGTAACTCAGAATTTATCAGGGGCTAAAATGCATCTAAAATGCAAAATTCTAAAATTCTTGGAAGATTATGGCGGGGGGAACCCTACAAAACCTTTGGCTTGGCGATACCCTTTTGGTATCGAGATGATGCGTAGAAGAAAGAAGAAACCCCTGGTAGTCTAGTTAAAGTCTTCCACCCAGTGAAAGACATTAATGTAGCTGCAACTTTTTTTTTTTTTTTTTTTTTTTGAGACAGTGTTTGCAGGATACTTCTCCAGTGAAGGACTGGTATCCAAAAGAATGAAGAACTCTTACACTGAAACAAGCTATCAGATAAGCCAATTAAAAACGGGCAAAATGTACCCAAAAACTGTACTAGGAAGTGGGCCACAACCTATTTGTGTCACATTTTGGCCATGGAGAGTTACCTTGCACCTGTGTCCCTAGAACTTGAGTGACGCTCACTTAACTCAAAAGCGATGGATGAGGGATACAAATGGCTCAGTGAGTAAAAGTCACAACACCAGGGCAATCCCTGCGATGTACGGAGGAAGAGGAAAGCGACTCCTAGAAGCTGTCACGTATCACCATGGCACATGCGCATCTGTGCCTATACACCTAAATCACACTCATGCTTGTGTGTGCTCACACAATCTTTTTTTCTTTGTGTGTTTGTTTGTTTTTAGTTTTTCAAGACAGAGTTTCTCTGTAGCTTTGGAGCCTGTCCTGGAACTAGCTCTTTTAGACCAGACTGGCCCCAAACTCACAGAGATCCACCTGTCCCTGTTTCCCAAGTGCTGGGATTAAAGGCGTGCTCCACCACTGCCTGGTCTGCACACCCAGTTTTTTAAAGTAACAAGCAAATGTTTTGGTAGAGAAAGTTTTGGGACAGGACAGCATCCAGGTGGTGGCGTGGTTACCAATCACAGCTCTTACTCGGGTTTGCAATGAGAACAGACACAAAACTCAGTTTGGTAAATAAAGGAGTATGGCAAGTTTTACGATCACAGACTCCATGGGATCAATATATCGATATATTGAGAGAGAGAGAGAGAGAGAGAGAGAGAGAGAGACAGAGAGACAGAGAGAGAGAGACAGAGAGAGACACAGAGAGACACAGAGAGAGAGACACAGAGAGAGACAGAGAGACAGAGAGAGAGTAGGTGGAGTCAGAGAGAAGCATGTAACTGTCAAAGGAGGCAGATGCCATGGAGCTGCCCAAGAAGCAAAAGGTAACAAACCACGAGCCTCATGGCAATACATAAAATAACAGAAATGGGTTAGTTTAAGATGTAAGAATTAGTTAATAAGAAGCCTGAGCTAATAGGCCAAACAGTGTTGTAATTAATATAGTTTCTGTGTAATTATTCAGATCTGGGAGGCTGGAAACGAAAGAGCAGTCTTTATTTACAGCCAGGAGCGTAAATGTCTCTTGAGGAAAGCTGCACACATGGTCAGAGCTAGACTAAGAGAGATTTCTTAACTTGAGGGTGGCAGAGCTGGAGGCGCGGATTTCGCAAGGCTGCTGGGGCCCAGATGATTCCGTTACAAGCCCCAGACGTTAGAAAAGGAACTGAAGAGGGTGGTACTTGCCCTGTTAGGTATCGGTCTTACTTTGACTTGGTATTTCTTTGCTATTCCTCTATGGCTCCCTCTTGGAATAGGAATGTTTATATTGTGCCAATGTATATTGGGGTATGTCATCTTTAAAACAAGAAGCACTGAGATTGCCATGAGTCTCAAAGGAGATGGTTTTTAAACAGAGCTAAGCTTGTTAGACCATGCAGACTTTTGAAGTTGTAATGGATGCGTTTTATATTATCAGATAGTTGTGCACTACTTGGGACCAGGGCTACCATGTTGCCATTTGAATGTGAAACATTTGCATTCGCTCCATTGTTAGAACACTGGGTTTCCAACTTGTGGTGCTGTTTTGAAAGGTGTGGAAGCTTTAGGAGGTAGAGCCCTGGCGGAAGAATTGGGCCATTCCAGGAGGGCCCTGGGATTTTATATCCTGGTCCCTCCTCCTGTGCATTTCTTCTTGACTGGGGACACAGGGTAACCGGCTGGACTGTAACAATGTAGCCGGCTGGATTGTAACAATGTAACCGGCTGGACTGTAACAATGTAGCCGGCTGGATTGTAACAATGTAACTGGCTGGATAGTCACAATATAGCGTGCTGGACTGTCACAATGTAACCAGCTGAATTGTCACAATGCAACCAGCTGGATCCTCCTCTTCCTCTCTGTCTTTAGGAGTTGTATCTCCTAAAATGGTGAGCCACAATAAGCCTTTCTGTTTTTAAGTGCTTTTATGGTGTTCTGCCATTACTACATATGGAAAATCTGTCCAGTGTCTTTTAAAACTATCAAATGTTCATCAAAAGCAGTTCCATCATTTTTATTAGCAACGCATGGGCCTCCTACCTTTTCCACACCATTGTCAACACTGGTTAGTAGATGGTGTAACCCTACTAGTAAACATGAAGCAAAACCAGTAATGGTTTGGATTTGCATTTCCCTAGTGACTAACGTTGAGTGCCTGCTAACAGGATTATTGTCCATTTGTATGTTTTTTGTTAAATGTCTATGTAGAACTTTTGTTTATTTTTAAACCTGCCCTATCTTCATTACTGAGTACCAGAAATGTCCATGTTTTGGGATGTCTTTTTCACATTTGACTATTATCATTTGAAATAACAAGTTGTTTTATATAGCTAAAATTCAGCTTGTCTATTTTCCCTTTTGACTCTTTTTATTTCGTATTGTTTACAAAGCATTGGCTGGCTGAGCCCAGTAACTTTCACTTTCCTATGGTGACCGTTAGGCTAGAAAGTCTGGTAGCTTCTAGAAACTTCTGGAACCAATGCCATGGCTTGTCCTCTCAGTCAAGGACACTGGTATTAGAAAACAGAAAACCAAAGCCACTTCTCCAGAAACCTATCTGGCACTCTCTTTTGCTGAATTTTCTTGAGCTGGGAATCCTGAGAGGGTGGGCTGGCCTCTAACTCTTCCATCTTTTGGCTGTCTCTGCAGGACTGGGACTCTCCAGGCTGGAATGGCATCCTGCCATCCTGGATCTTCACAGCGGGCATCTCCTCCTTGTGGTAACTTGGGCTATGAAGAGTCACCAGGCTCTGAGAAGACCTGCTATCCTAACCCTCTCCATGATGACTGTAGACACCACTTTAATCAATACAGCATTGCTGTTTTGAAATGGAAAATTGTGAGTCTTCCAACTTTTTTCATCTTTCCCAAGAAGGATGTAGATTGTATTTTGAATCCCTGGCTCTGTGCATCCCAGAACCAGCAAAATAAGACGGGATTTTTAATGTGGGTGGCACTGAATTATCAGATCGATTTTGAAAGAAGAAGCAGCTTTAACAATCTAACATCTTCTGACCCATGGACATTAGCTTTGTTTCTACCTATTTACGTTTTCTTTAATTTTTAAACAGCTCCGTGGCTTTTAGCATGCACGTTCTACATTTCTTTCATTAAATGTACTCATCAGTATATTTTTACTAGAGTAAATGAAATTTTTATTACTTTATTTTTAGATTTTCCATTACCAACAGCTGAAAAACACTTGATTGTTACATATTGATTTTGTAACATTGCTCAACTCATTTATTACTTTCAGTAGGTTCCTTAAGATTTTTCCATAGACAGTATCAAGGCATCGGCACAGATTTATGTCTTCATAAATCCATTTATGTCTGGATTCTTTTTCCTTTTCTAATTACTCTGCTTAAACTTACAGGGTGATACTGATTAGAGGCTGCAAGAATAAGCATTCTATCTTGTTCTATTTTTAGAGTGAAAATATTCAATCTTTTAACCATTAAGTGTTACATTATTGTAGGTTTTCATAATGGCTTTTATTAGGTCGAGAAAATTCTCTTTTATTCCTGGTTCGCTGAATGGTTTACATCATGAGAGTATGCTAGGTTTTGCCAATATTTTTTGTGTATGTCTATTAAGATGTCTATGGTATTTTTAGTTTTATGATATTCATATGGCATATAATATTGATTTTCCGATGTAAAAGCGATCTTTGATTCCTAGAATAAATCTCAAGATTTATTCAAGGGAGCGATCTCTTTGTTGTGTCCTTTTGAGACAGGGTCTTACTGTGTAGCCAGACTTGAACTCGTAATCTTCCTTCCTCAGTCTCGTGGGCACTGGGGTTATAGGTGCACACTATACACCCCACTCAGTTATGATGCACAATTCTCCTTACACATTGTTGGATTTCACCTGATAATATTTTGTTGACAATTAACTTGTTTTTAGTTGATTATATTTTCTTGACAGTGAGTCATGGATAATGTATTTAAATACTGTTAACCATTATATGCAGGGCTGTGCTCATGTGACCGAGCAGGGCTGTGCACGTGTGACCGTGCAGGGTTGTGCACGTGTGACCGAGGAGGGCTGTGCACGTGTGACCATGCCACAGGGAGTTTGGCTCACTTCAGTTTGCTTCTTTGTTCTTCAGCTCTTCTTCTGTGTTTCTCCAAGGCCTCAATTATCTCAGAGATACTGAGACAACTTTAAAATGTTTAGTTTTTGCTACAATTAATGTTCTTTCTAAACACAAGTGCGACCTGTTCCCTTCAACGTAGGACTGTTTCTGTAGTCAGTTAACCTGGAGAACCAAACCATAGGACTCAAAAGCTACATTAGCAATACAAGTCCTACTTGAGCTTGGAGCCTGGAGCACAACAGTCCTCTGCCTAGTGAAAGTGACACGTGACTTGCAGAACTGAAGTCCAGACTGGCTTCCTTGGTGGGATTACAATAATCATTGTATAATTAACCTCCATTTCTTCTTAACTAGCTATTTTATAATGCTTTGTAACAGGAATTGAACGTTTTTTTAGTTTGTCTTACTTTTCTATTGCTGTGATTAAACAAATAAACAAACAAACAAAAACATGACCAAGGCAACTTACAAAAGAAAGCATTTAATTTGGAGCTCACGGTTCCAGAGGGTTAGAATCCATGGCCATCGTGGCAGGGAGCGTGGCAGCAGGCAGGTATGGGGCTAGGGCTAGTGTAGTTGGTGAGAGCTCATGTCTTGACCCAGAAGCACGGGGCTGAGAGCAAACTGAAAACAGCGTGGGCTTTTGAAACCTCAAAACCATGCCCAGTGATGCGCCACCTCCATGAGCACACATCGTAATCCTTCTCCAACGGTTCCACCAGATAGAGACTAAGTGGTCAAATATGAGTGAGTCTATGGGGGGGGGGTCATTCTCACTCTAAACACCTGTTATATTTATTATGTCAGATTGAAGCCAATAGTTTATATCCAAGTCGATTGACAAATTACACTTCTCTGATGCCACTAAGAAAATGGTGGCTAGTGAAATTCACTAAAGGAATTTTATTTTATTTTATTATTTGCTAAGTTGTTCCTGCTATAAATACAAGAACTTTTAAAAGGCAGACTATGGCTGGGAGGTGACTTAGTTGGTACAGTGCCCCGCTTCTTTCTCCAAAGTGTGTGAGGACCTGAATTGGATCCTCCATCGTCCACAAAATACGGAGAGCCCAGCGACCCACATACATAATTCCAGAGCTGGGAGGGCAGAAACAGGCAAACCATTGGGGCTCCTTGGCTAGCCCAGTGTAGCCCACTCCATGAGTTCCAGCTCAGCAAGCTGCTGTCAAACAAGAAGTCAATAAATAAAAAAGTTAAAAAGATGGAGAGGGAGGACACGAGACACTGCTCTCACCTCAAAGGCAAACTGAGTGAGCTGAAGTTTTACAGTATCAACATAGAACATCTTGCATAAATCAAGTCTTTCCAATACATCGGTGGAAATGTCAGGTGGAAAAATCTCTTTTCTGGCCCCTATGTAATCTGTGAACTTTCTTAGCTTCTGGGCTGGTGGAAGCTGGTACCCTGCTAAGAAGCTAACACATTCCAAAGGTCTCACCTTATATTCACCAGGAAGCTGGCCATTCAAGGACACTGGGGTGCTAGAAAAGGCTAAAGGCAGCTCAAGATAGATTATAATGAGGCTCCGGATTGCGACAGTATAACTTGTCCCCAGTCGCTCAAGTTCTAAGCAGTTTTTCACTCTTGCAGAAACTTCAATTTAAGTTTCGACTCCTTTCCAGAAATCTCACTCCTCACACCCAAAGTCCACCTCAGGCCTGTACCGGTAAACAAACCCACGTTCACATCTGCAATATGTGCGCACACACAGGGTTAAAAATAACACTTCTTAATTTAAAAAGAAAAATGCATAAACTGGCCCAGTTCTAGTCCGACAAAATTAGACATCAGAAGCTGCCGTTCTCATGGTTTTCATATCGTTTTCAAACTGGTTACAAAACCCTACATGGAAAGTCCTACTGGCTGTACACACCCGCTACAGTAAAGTAAATGCGTGAACAAGCAGGGCGATCCTCAGTCTCCCCGGTGCCCTGCTCCCTCTGCCAACGGGAAATGCACACACCCTTTTTGCAGGATAAAGGAGATCGCTTCCGCTCGGGGGCACAAGCAAGACTTCCAGAATTACCCTGCTCTGTCCCTGACCAGATAGACCTCACCGTGAACTCCTACACCCGACTCGATCGCGCAGCGACCCCGAGCAGCCGCTACCTCACAGGAGCCCGAACCGCAGCAGACTCCAGGCTCCGGGCTCCTTAAACTTCACTCCGAACTTCCCGGCGGGAGCCTCGTCCACCAATCACAAGCGTCCTTCCGCAAGCCCCGCCCTCTCCCGCCCCGCCCCCCCGACGCACGCGGCGCGCTGACGCCAGCGGCGAGCCGGGCCGTTGGGCAGCGAAGGCCCCGCCCTGGCCGCCCGGTGCGCGGCCCCGGCGGCTCGACCTCCCTCCCCCTCCGCCCCCGATGAGGTTTTTCAGGCGGCGGCCGCGGTCCCCGGCGCTGGTGCTGCTGCTCCTGCGGCCGCTGCTCGCTTCCTCCGGAGCCTCGGTGCCCGGCTCGCAGCCCCGAGCCATGAACGCGGGCGGCGGCGCGCGGGGCTACTGCCCCCGCTTGCAGCGCTCCACCGTGCCGGGCTCCGACCCGCAGCGCTGCAACGAGCTGCTGCTGCTGGCGGCCGGGGACGAGGCGGCCCTGGAGCCGCGGCACCACGTCCTCTACTTCCCGGGGGATGTGCAGGTAACGCGCGGGCCGGGCCTCCCCGACACGCCCACGCGGGTTGTCACACGGGAGGCGGGCGGGGTGTGTTGGGGGGGGGGGGAAGGGACCTATGGAGGCCGCGGTCTGTCTGTCGGTCCCGGCGCCGCTGGGGTCGGGGGAAGGAGAGGCGTTGCAGGGAGTGGGACACGCTCGCTCAGCTCCAGCCTGTCTGGGACGACGGTGTGCGTGCTGGGCACGGGGCACTGTTTGGAAAACGCCTTCTCACTAAAATACAGCCGTTGATCCGTTACTGAAGTGTGACCTCTTCCATAACCCTCAAACACGGGGTGGAAGAAATGGAATGGCCAACCGTGCTAGGGATGCTGAGGCCCATTTGAATGCAGCGCGGTGCGGTGTGCGTACTTGGTGTTGCTGGGTTCACAGCTGCAGAGCAACGTCCACGCTGGAGCTGTCCTGGAAGCCGGGTTTTCGTCTAAAACAGCGTTGTGTGAGGAATACATTAACCAACCACGTGAGAGTATCTGAATTGGTTAACAGGAAGAGGCAGGGCTCTCTGTCTCTTTAGTTGTGTGCCAGGTGTCAGTCACCCCAGGTGACTTGTGTGTACTGTGTTGGACAGCGCAGATCGCAGATCCAGAGAGCCTTTCCGTCGAGCATCATCTAGCCCAGAAAGTTCTGTTAGCGCTAGGGTAGACATGCAAGTTAGAATAGAACAACCAGCCAGATGCTTTCCCCGTACTAGGATTTGTTCAAAACTATCATTGTTTTAAACTTGGTACTTGAGGATGATAAACCTAACGATCATAGTGGTACTTAGTATCTTCTCTTGCTCTCAAACTAATCCATTGACTTGACTGGTTGACTGCTATAATGGGACCTGGAAAAAGAACAAAACAAAACTCGGATTTAGATTTAAGGAAATCTACTCAGTTGGTGCCTTTGTACTCTGAATGCAACAGATTTGTTGCCTCTGACATTAACTTGCAGAAATTTGCGACCAGCTACTAAATGCATCCCAGAGGTGGTGGAGGTGGTTGTCATGGCGGCTTCGTACTTTCTGGCGTTAGTGTGCCAGACAGAACATCCCCCTGTCTTTGAATGGGGCCCAAAGTGCTGCAGATATGGTCTGAGTGGCGGCTTCTGTTGCGCCTTCATCCATCCCGTTAGCTTCCTGGACAACTACGACAGAGTGGTCATTGTGACAGAGTGGTCATTGTGCGAAGTGTGGTGTTTTATAGAGGGAAAGAAATGAAAGGAAGGGGGCTCCAAGGCCAAACTGCCTAGAGGTAACACTCCCTTCCCTGCGCTTTAGCCTAAAGCCTGTACAGAAGTCAACCCTCCCCTCTGTGGGCGTCAGTCAAGGTTAAATACTGGAAGAGCCCAGCGAGTGCCACCCCTCCTCCCCTTTAGGCACTGGAGTGCTCCCAGGGTGGACTTCTCTAGCCTTCACTCTTGTGGCTCTGCCTATTGTTTCTTGACTATTTATGTAGTCTAGACATAAGCTGGATGTTTATGGATTCACCAATTGCTTGCCAGTTGCTTCCTTTGGATATTTAGTAGCCGTCTAGAACCGAAAATCTGTTCACTCCTCAGCAGTCTTCCTCGTCCAAGTTAATGAAAATACCGACTTAAGTGGCTCAGCTCAGAAATTTGAAGTCCTCCTAGGTGGATTTCCTACCTTATCTCTAACCCAGCCCTAACTGCAGTGCCTCCACCCTGCCTCTTAGTGCGTCTGAAACAGTGGAGGTCTCCTTATACTCCTTATACCGCCCCTTTCGAAACCCTCCATGTGTATCTTCCTCCGTAGAGAGAGCCAGCGTCCCCGAGTACCAGGATCGCCAGTGTCATCAGACCTGGCTTTCCCGAAGGGTGAATGACCGTGAGAGTATGTCTTGACTTTATTCTCTGGGGTCATCCAGCCCTTTCTTAAGCCATTCCCTTTGGCTGGATCCTAGTCCCTGCTTAGTTGGGCTGTGTACTTTATTCTGCTGGTGCATTTTTAGAGATGTGCAGCTTCTCCTGGTGTAGCTCTGTAGCTCTCCTCTTCCTTCTCAGGTGGTTCAGAGGGTAGCTCATCAACTCTAAGTCCTCGGATGACTGTTTCTAAACTCTGGGAACCATGAGGTTTTCTGAAAAGATTCTTTGGCCCACCTCAGTGTAATGTGGGCTGGACCTCTGCAGTACCTGCAGGTCAGCAAGCGTCTGACTGGGCTGAGCCCTCCTAGGTCCGCCTCACTGTGCATGAGCAGAGATGTAGCCTTTACCTACTTCCTGCAAGCATAGTGAATGCAGCTTTTCCTGGTAAAACAAAGATTTGAAAGAAACCCCTTTCAGCCAGTTAACTGTAGTTAACAACCTGGGAGCGGAGAGAGTTTGACTATGGGGTGTCTGGGCCGCATCTCAGGGTGGGGAAGCACCTGCCCATGGTTCTTGGGTCTGGATTTGATGTAACCGTAAGGATCCCAGTGTTCATTTTGTTGCTCAGGTCGTCAGTATTAACACTTTCCCCCATTTTGATCATGTAACTGGAGCTGGTGGGGGCTGATGTTTAGATTTACAGCACCTGCTATGAGGCACAGCCTGAACTGAGTCAGCAAATCTGTTTCACTTGGCTCATTAAATAGTAATGCAAGTGATTGTATAGGTGTGGGACATTGGAGTTCTCAATTATAATAAGCTTGCTTATTTATTTATTTATTATTTCTTGATGGTTTCACTGTGTGTAGCCCAGGCTGCTCTTGACTTCTGGATCCTCTCGGGCTCAGCCTCCTGAGTGCTGAGATTACAGGCATATGCTACCACACCAAGCTTATGAAGTGAACTAAGTATCGGCAGGAAAAAACGGCTCATTGTCTTTCTCAGCTACGTAAGGAGTTCAAGGCCAGCCTAGACTACCTGAGACCTTGTCTCAAAGACATGATGGCTCAGTAGGTAAAGATGCTTGTTGTCATGCTGGACATCTGAGTTCAGTTCCCAAGACTCACAGGGTGCAAGGAGAGAAGCTTTCCTGCAGAAGTCCTGTGGCTTCCACACACACCGGTACACACAAAAATAATGTTTAAAAACAATAACAGAAAGTAACAGATAAGCCCTTCCAGATCTAAGCGGCTTATTTTATGACTTTTTTTTTGTATAATAAGCCTGGATGTGAAGAAGGTAATGGCAAAATCCATAAAAAGTCAACTTAAGAGCCGCTTGGAATATATTTCAAACACACACAGCTACTAATGGACACGTGACCAACGATTAATGAGGTAAAGTATTAGGAGATGAACACTACAGGGAGGGAGTCATCAAAGGGCATGAACATTGTTAACAAAATAAATAAAATAGCCAGCAGACAGAAAAATGTTTAACCTAACTTGAAATCCAGTATGAAAATTAAATCTAGAACATTGCATAATGTTATCCTATCAGGATTTTAAAAATGAACCATTAGCATTGAAGCGAAGTAAGACTGTGGAAACCAGTGTGTTCTTGTGCATTGCCAGAGACTGTGGAAACCAGTGTGTTCTTGTGCATTGCCAGAGACTGTGGAAATCAGTGTGTTCTTGTGCATTGCCAGAGACTGTGGAAATCAGTGTGTTCTTGTGCTTTGCCAGAGGGTGTGGAAATCAGTGTGTTCTTGTGCTTTGCCAGAGGGTGTGGAAATCAGTGTGTTCTCATGCATTGCCAGTGACTGTGGAAACCAGTGTGTTCTTGTGCATGGCCAGTACAGACTTCACTGTTAGTTCCAGGGGTGTTTTACTGACATTCAAATACTGTTATACAAGTCTGTATTGCTATAGAGTCATGCCTTTTAGAATATTTTAAGAGAAAATTATATCTAAGTTTATGGTTGCTTAGTAGAGACCTGAGGTAAGGCTTTTTCACTTTAAAGCCGTTCACGGTTTGAATATTAAGTGTTCTGTACATTTTTCCTATTACAAATAGACTACTACCAAAATTAACTCTACCTCCAAATATATAAAGAAAAAATTCTAAGTTCAGCAGTGTTAGAAATGATTAAAATGTACATGGCTAGCAGGTCAGTGTTCTCTAGTACACGTGTACATGCGTGATTATGTATCTCTGTATGGTCAGAACAAAAACATAGCATTACTTTATACAGACTGCATCTAAACAAACAAAATCTGTACAAAAGGCAAATGCACAGACAAGAGCAAAGATCTATATAGTAATAATTTTTAATACATCTAAATTTGAGCAGTCCCATGCCCGTGAAACTGAACAAGTTCAAAAGAAAACCACGGAAGGCAATTTTGTAGTCTTGATCACCAACTTTACCTTGTGATTATTTAAAACCTGGTGTCCCCCCATGGGAGTTTTAGATGTAGTTACGGATTCGCGTTAAGATTTTCTGTGCCATCCTGCAACTTTGCAAGAGAAATACTGGCGTCAAGCATAGCAGTCAGGACACTGGGAGCGTCTCCATGCCTGGGACAGGCTTCATCCCAGAGAGCAGGACCACAGCTCACTGGGAAGAAAATATTCCTAAATTATGTTTTGATCAAAAGATCTGTAATCAAATTTGTATTTTCAGTTGAACTAGGGAACTTCATTACATATGCACTAAATAAAAGTTATAAATGATTTGTAAAGCTAAAATTTATCTTTCTAGATTGTTTTATTCAGAAATTCTTAATACTTAGTGCAAGTATATTTTATTACCCTGTCTCTTAATGAAATTAAGGCCAAGTGAAGTGTTTCATTCAAAATCCTAGAGCCAGAAAGCACTAAAAGGTTTTAGGTTTTATTTTGAGTACATTAACTATAGGTCAACAAACCTTCGAAAATAATGCAAAGCTTTATAGGTAAATACACTTTTAATGTGTGTTCATCTTTCTTTTCAGAATTACCATGAGGTCATGACTCGTCATCCGGAGAATTATCAGTGGGAAAATTGGAGTCTAGAAAATACCGCCGCCATCCTGGCCCGCCGTTTTCCCAACAGCTTCATCTGGGTGGTCAAGTGCTCGCGGATGCACCTGCACAAATTCAGTTGCTATGACAACTTCGTGAAAAGCAACATGTTTGGCGCACCTGAGCACGACCCGGACTTCGGAGCCTTTAAGCACCTGTATATGTTATTAGTTAACGCTTTCAGCTTAACTCGGAATGGCTCGCTGTCCAAGACGAGGAGTATTTGGAATAAGGACTGTAAAGCAGCTAACTGTGAGTCTAATCCTTCTACCTCTCGTAATGGTGGCCAGGAGGAGAACGAGAGGACCCGTGGGAATGCTGACGAGGCCGCTGTGAGTTTTGCTCCGCTGTCGCTGAATGGCGCCTCCTTCACTTTGGTTGGATTCAGTAAAGGCTGCGTAGTTTTGAATCAGTTGCTGTTTGAGTTGAAGGAGGCCAAGAAAGACAAGAACATAGACACTTTCATCAGAAGTATAAGAACAATGTATTGGCTGGATGGTGGCCATTCTGGGGGGAGTGACACTTGGGTCACATATCCCGAAGTCTTGAAGGAACTTGCTCAAACCGGGATTACTGTCCACACCCATGTGACACCTTATCAGGTACAGGATCCAATGAGATCCTGGATTGGCAAGGAGCACAGGAAATTTGTTCAGATCCTTGGGGATCTGGGCGTGCAGGTGACTAGCCAAATTCATTTCGCAAAGGAAACTCCCTCCATAGAGAATCACTTCAGGGTTCATGAAGTGTTCTGAGACCTAGCGTGCTTCCTCAGCGGGAAAACTGCGTCCTTTGTCATGATTACAGGTGACACAATGTCAGGGTAGTTAGATGCATTGTCAGCGTGTGGGCTAAGAAGATGAACATTCCAGAACTCTTGAGTGTCTTACACGGTAAGGACTCCTTGCTTGTACATGTGGGCAGCTTTAACTTTGGATTGGATCAGAATTAATTTGAAATCCAGAAGGGTCGTGTGTGATAATTCTATGTCCTTTGAAAACGGAAGAAACTTGGTGTTAGTCTTTTTAAAAGGCAACAGTGTTTACGTTGAGAACAGCCAATCTTTTGAGACCTCTTCTCTACTAACGTTGGTAATAACAGCAGTTCAGCCGTTGATCAGATGTTTCATTCTTTCTCTTTCCAAGGGTCCTGGGGAAGACTTGCACCCTACATCCTTCCTCCCAGGAAAGTTTTGTGAGCCCCTGAACTCATTCTCAGTTCTCCCAAGTGTTCGGGTTTTTTGTTTTTGTTTTTTAAAGTTAAAATATATTTATTCCCGCATATCCCAGATCATAGAGTTGTACAGTTGGTTTTTAAAACATAACAGACTAAGCACTGTAACTTAATTCTTAATTGACAGATTTTAATTATGTTAGTTTGCTGTCACAAGGAGACAGATTCTACAGACCTAAATCAGTGTTTCTTCAGAAGCATGGTTTTGTCTGCCAAGAGAAAATAGCTTTCTTTGGCCAAATGTAAAATTACATTGAGATAAGAAAGGTTACAAAGGAAAGTTTGAAGACACAAATAATTTAAATTTTGGCCCAGAAACTGAATTTGCTTAACACTGCTACATAATTTGGGTGAAGTTTCCTTCTGCCCATTTTTCTTTACTAGATAAATGCATTTTGGAAAAAAAAAATCTAACGAATTTCAAGCAGTACTGGAACAAAGCTGTGTGGCTATTGAAAGTGGCACTTTTTATTTATGAATAAATTTGGTTATTCCATGACCTCTAAAGTGTTAACAAATAGGGAAATAACATGCTGCTTTGGGATCGACAAGAAAATGTATCCTAAAGCGCAGTGTTAGTCTGCAACATGTTAATTTCTCGATCTCTTCCAGAATTACATTTAAATCACTCTCTCTTCCCAGTATTCACTCAGGCCAGATGTTTGGGATGAATGTAGTTCTGTCGACGGCAGATGAGTGTCTACGCTTTCTCAGTAGTTGTCTTTTGTTTCACTGTGAATGTCTTTTGAGACTAGCTCTTCCCACAGTTGACTAAGTCACCTGGTTCTACCGTCTCGCGCATTTCCTTAACTTAGAGCCCTGCGATCGGATGACTACATTCAACTTGTTTAAGCATCGTCAAAGGTACCACTCAATGTAGAACAGCTGAATTCGAACGGGTCATATGGAGGGAAGGCTTGTCTCGGTCCTTCAGTCTCCACTCGTGGGAGTGTTCCATTGTTGCGGTGAAGTGGACATTGATCCGAGGGACACCTAAAACTGCCATGGCCTCTGGAGACAGTGTTGAGTAGTACGCATGCTTCGCAGTGGAAATGGTTGTTTGTCCCCACACGGGCATTTCTGTGTAAAACTACAGATTCGTCCTCTTCCACATCGGTTTTAACTCTGTATGCGTTAAATCTGTTACTGTAAATGTGGGTCCTACTTGACTGTGCCTTTGTAAAGTCACCGAGAGAAGCGGTCCTAGAAATGTGAACTTTGTTCCCACCACAGCATGGATGTAAACCTGTATTAAAAATAGTAACCCACGGAAAGGTCGTTTGGATGTGTTTGTCCACCTTGCTACTGTGTCTGCTTCGACTTCCCTGTCTTTTCCAGGCGAAGAGCTGTCCTTCCACTGAGTACACCCGTCAGCTGCTCCGTAACTGTCCGTAGGACACTAGAGGAACTCCTAAAACCTCTCCCTTTTCTTTGCTGCTCACCTTAGCTATCTATACCCTTTATCCCCATAAACGACTGTTAGAGTATAGTGTGGTTCACTTCATTTCATTTCTGCAGTGCCCAAGCACCCGCTTAGTCTAAGGAGAATCTAAGCCACAAGGATCTAACAAGTCCCAGCAACAACTTGTTAGCGGTGAGACAACAGAACAGACCAGAATTTAGGAAGGAACATCTTATACAAAGTATCCCATTCCAAGTCCTCTTAGAGGAAGGTGGATTAAGAAACAAGGTAATGATCTCACGTGTGACTCACTGCTGTAACTGAAGTGGACTTTGCAGTTCTCAGTGATGGAGACAGCGTCTCCTGGCATGTTTAAGAAACCCAGTGATGACTTCCGCAGTTGAAGCAAGGTTAACACCAGAGTGCCAGCCTGTAGTTCCTCTTGACCCACCTGCCAACCAGCACTGGAGGAAGGAGTCACCACAGCCCGCCTTTCACCTCCCCGAACGACCTACCCTACTGCACACCTCCTAAGAGTTAACGTCAGCTTTTTGTAGGTAAGTAGATGTGTCTTGTTATTGGTTCTGTGTAGATGTTCACATAACTGCTTCAAAAGGATAAAAGAAACCTAGCCTTGCTGACTGTCTCTTGGTATTTCGTATACTTTGAAATCATGGAGTACCTGCTCTTCATGACCTGGGCCAAGACAAATACTGAATCATGCAAAGCTAACAGTGTTGAAATGTTTTTTAACACGACGTACAAAGTCACAGGTGTGTCTCCCACGGCCACTCGGCCTCATCTCAGCAGCTGCTGTCACTAGGTTGGCTGTGTACCCAGCAGAGCTAATCCTGTCTATGTAAACGTTTACAGAGCACACGCTGTACAAACGGCGGCGGTCTAAAGGTTTTTGTGTAATTAAACTGGACGAATTCGATGCCAACTCGTATCCGGACTCCTTGGTGGCATATTTTGTATATATTCTGCCATCCTCCAATTGACTGTTGCTTTCATTTATGTTCATATCTGCGTCTAGTAAGCTGTATATTTGCTTGGTTGGGAGACAATGAACTCGTTCAGCCCTGGACCAGCTGGAAGGATGGGGTGTGACTCATGGCCACCACCACCACTGTAATCTGTTTCTGTAGCCACTCAGTTAACCAGAATTGTCTCTGCACTCCAGGGTGATTCTGTGATTTCTAACGCACATCCACTCAACAGTTAAGTATTTTGAATCCACTGAATTAGTTAATGTATATGTTATTCACTTGGTCCTAAACCAAAAGATGAAAACATCTTTATTTAAAAATATGAGGAGAATTGACTGAAAACTCAAAAAAGGATTCATTGTAGTGCTGTAGACTTCAGGAGGAGCTAGCAAGTCTTAGGGGAAGACGGATGACTAGCCTCAGTCAGGTGCTGGTCCTTACCTGACTTTGTAGACTGTGTTATAATTGCTGCACTTTCAAGGTGAAGAACAGATCCTCCAGTTCCCTCGGCTCCTAACAAGGTTCTGTGTAGGTCGGTTTGGTTCTGGTGACAGCTTTTCTAAGTGCTGGGTCTGAACCCAGGTACCTGTGCTATGTGCGTGCTCTACCACCGCGTGTTCCCAACCCTCTATTACTGGTTAGTTAACTCAGAGCTAACTAAATACTGTGACAAGTCAGGGCTCACATCTTTCCCTTTCTGAGAGAATAAGTCAGTACTTTGCTCAGGCTAAGAAGATGAAAAAAGAATCTGATAATTAGATGTGGCTAGTGTACAGCGTACTAAAACATTTTTTCCAGTACACATTTCACCTTTGCTCATCTCAGTAATTTCAGCTTTACTTCCAAAGATGACTAGGAAAAGTCATGATTCTTTCATACTTTTCCTTTCTTTGTTCAATGCCTGAAGTTACTCCAGCTCTAAACAGGGCACCGGTGGATGAGCTACCTTCAACAGTAACGGTTTCCTCTGTAATTAAAATGTGTTTAATTGATGGGCTCGGATTACTTTAGATGGACACGTGTACATTAAAGACCATTGTTCTTCAGTGGCACTGAGTAATGGCCATAAAGAATAGCACGCACACAAATGGGTCATTATCTCCAGAGATTACATCTGTGGGCTTCCTCACCCGTCCAGCTATTGAAGTTTAGATGTAAATATTAACTAAAAAGAGACAGACAACTAAATATTAACTAAAAAGAGGCCAGGGTCAGACGAGATACTTGTTTTGGACAAATCCCAGAACTCATGATCTACCACACCATCAAATGTGTTCACCGTTAGCACCCTGTAAGCTTTACTAAGTATCTAACCCGTTCTGTTCTCTCATACACTTCCTGTGCCTCTGTTTAATTTACAGCGTGTGACGACAGGCTCACTGACGGACAGGCTAAGCCACTCAGAGCATTAAGGCCATGGGCTTGGTAGGGAATGCTGGAAAGCGGCTGCGTGGAAGAAGCCTGTGGATTCCGGCCAGGCGACTTCACTGCATACAAATGAAGACACACAAGGCCCCAGCTGCTACTGGCAACCATCCAGGACCACGAGGGCAGCTAGACCTAGGATGATGCCAATCCTGCGGCTGAAAGAGGGGGTGGGGGCGGGGCGAACAAAGGTTTCTGGTGGACTAATAATCACTGCGAAACCAGGGGTCATTCCACCAGCAGACTTCATGTAGTGATTCAATACATTTTTTATTAAGTAGGAATTTACTTCTTTACGTCTTAGAACTGAAGAATGGTTCCACTAAGCACTGTCAGCCTGTACCAAGTAGAAATCAGATATGCATCTCCTTTCATACCACAGATCTGAGACTGATTTATCCAGTTTTTAAAAAAAGCATCTTTAAATGTTTATATATTATAGTTCTTGAGCTGATTTTTATTTATTTTTAAATTTTTACTACAATTAGTTCATTTTTCTTTTACTCCAAGTTCTTGCTGTAGGCTTTGTCTTGAATACGTAGGACCATTTGGCGTGCATAGAAGTCCCTGTACTCCTCTGGTAGTTCAGCCAGTGTTTTCAAAGCTCTGTCCAAGATTTGCACAGCTCTGGACGCGGCCACAGGGTCTTTGTTGCCATAGGTGTCTGTTCTGTCATAGCATTCTGATGGAAGGTGCTTCCAAAAGACATTCACTCCGACTCCAAACGCCTCAGAAGTCACATTATGGAACCATAAAGCTGTACAATGGGTTTTTTAAAAAAACAAGTTAAAAATAAAACTTACAGTTAAAGAACAAAACAACAAATGTCAGTGAAATATCACGACTGCACAGAGAGGCTCCTGGGGCTCACAGATCCTGCTTTCAGTCAGAGTCACGAGCACAGCCCTGTTCTAAACCCCTCAGGGATTTTCATTCTCCCCACCTAGCTTGAAAGACACAATAAAGTGTATTTGCTTTGCATTCTCTGACTGGGGCAGGCTTCTGGGTTACATGTTTACACTTCCTGACGCATACAATCACATCAGAACATGGAGTGTTTTGTACACAGAGCATGTTAGTTATTTGAAGACCATGCCTGGTCCTTGGTGATTCAGTTCCGTACTTGTTTTCAAAATCTTCCTGTTCCAGAGGCAGTCTAGTCCCCTGACTTGAGGTAGCACACACCGTGGCTTCAGGTTTTAGATTCTAAGCCACGTAGATCCAGTCCTTTACCATAACTATGGAAACCACAGTCGGCCCTTTGGTGGTGAAGAAGAAACCTGACCACACTAGCAAGTTTACTGTTTTCCACTAACATCTTCACAATGTACACGCTCTAAGAGCATTAAAGAACACCTCCATGTAGCAGATGGGGCGCTAACCATGCCAAAGTGTTCAGTCTTATGAAGGAGGGTTTAAATCTTAGAGACACTTGTTCTAGGAGTGTTCATGGAAAAACAGTAATTTATAAAAGTCGTCTTCAACATTTGGTTTTAATTATAAGGTCTTTCAGAATATTCACTTGTTAATATACCAGAAAAATCTAACCATTCTGATAGGTAAATCTAAAGATGGAAATCTTGTTTTACATTAAAATATATGCAAATACTTAATTTCTAGATAAAATGAATATAGAGTAAGAGAAAACTACATAGCTCTAATCATGTTCTAAATACACAAAAAACAAATTTAACTTATTAAATGGCAATAGACTTTAGATAAAGGAGTAGCTGCTGAAAAAAGTACGGTGCTAAGTCAGTGCATCACGGCCCCGACCAGACGTGTGAAGGGTGCTGTCTTGGAGGAGTACAAAGACTAGCAAGGACGTGGTTCCTGACGTTCACGGGACCTACAATCTACTCTCAAGTATGTCACCTGACTTTCACTGGTTATAGATGTTTCAAAAGTTAATACTATCACTGAATATATAGTTTATGAACTACAAACTTATGAATTACAGCAAATAGAATTCCACAAGGAACCTTGGTCAATAAACCCCATTACTTAGGGTCTTTATAAATTTTAAGGTATGCACGTAAATATTAATTACAGATAATAACTATCACCATAGCTACTAACATGGAAATTTTATGAGCATCCAAATTAATGTTTATTGAAACTGTATACAGAAAAGTTTTCAGATGTTGATATTATATTTTGATATTAATAAAAATTTTATAATCTTAGAAAATATTTGCCATTTCTAAAATACCTATATATTTTAGAAATAAAATTATTATTATTATTTCTTTTTTTTTGGATTTTCGAGATAGGGTTTCTTTGTAGCTTTTGGTTCCTGTCCTGGAACTAGCTCTGTAGACCAGGCTGGCCTCGAACTCGCAGAGATCCGCCTGCCTCTGCCTCCCAAGAAATAAAATAATTTTTAAAAAACAACCAGGTACAACCTTTTCCCAGATATAAGGTATATTAACACACACGGAACAGCCTACTACATCCCTAGACAAGATGGTACAGCCTTGTGCAGCAGCAGTTCACTGTCCTGAAGACGGGAGGCAGCTGTGATCCCATGATAAGCACCTGTACATCTAGACAAACACAGCAAACACACTGGTGTGCTCTAGAGGCCTTACCAGGAATGAAGAGAACATCACCGGCTTCCAGGGAGCACTCGTACCTCCGCGCCTTCGGGAAGAGTGGGTATTTATCTAGGTCTGGGCTGTCAATATTCAGCACTTCTGACTTAGAACCTAGTTCCCAAGAGAGATGACACAGATTGAACCAAGTCCGCACTGTTTAAAAAGTAATCACAGATATAAACTTGAAACTCTTTAATTATTGTATTTACATCGTGAGAACTAACTATTCTTCTGAAGCCTAAGATAATTTTCAGTGACCATTCTTTATACAAGACAACCAACATCCATCATCCATGCAATCCAGTGAAATAATCTGAAACCTTTCTGTGGTTTTCTGAGACAGGGTTTCTCAGCCCTGGCTGTCCTGGAACTCACTCTATAGACTAGGCTGGGCTAGAACTCACAGAGATCCACCTGCCTCTGCGCTCGAGTGCTGGGATTAAAGGTGAGCACCACCATGCCTTGTCTTGAGACTCATTCTTTATACTGCCTGTTGTCACTCACACACACAATGGAGACCACACCCTAAAGTGTGGTCTTCCTACATTATTAAAAACAACAGAATAAACTGTAGAAACAAACTCAAGCCATACCTGATAAATATAAGTAGTGTGCATCTCGAGGACTGAACAGTGTGACTCGCTTCTTCCCTGTCACTTGTATTAAAAAGTTATCCATTACCTAAAGATCAATGAGATTTACATGTGAGCAGTATCTACAATTAGTCAACGGAGACAACAGCGCTCTAAAGAGTTAACTTCAGCATCTACAATTAGTCAATGGAGACAACGGCACTCTAGAGTTAACTTCAGTGTCTACAATTAATCAACAGGGCCAATGGCACTCTAAAGAGTTAACTTCAGCGTCTACAATTCAAGTCAACGGACACAACGGCGCTCTAAAGAGTTAACATCAGTATCTACAATTAGTCAACGGACACAACGGCGCTCTAAAGAGTTAACTTCAGTATCTACAATTCAAGTCAACGGAGGCAATGACAATCTAAAGAGTTAACTTCAAACCTCATTCTTTCCTTTTCTCTTTTTTTATTGGGAGGGGGTCCACAGGGTCTCACTATGTTGCTCAAACTGGACTTCTGATGCTCCTGCCTCAGCTTCTGAGTAGCTGGGATCACAGGCATGTGTCACTGCATGTAAAACCCTATCCCTTCTGTGAAATTCAGCCCACATAAAACCCTTACAGTCATAACTGAATCCTAGTAATGAAAAGCTTGTGTTCCATGCACTATGTCTTTATTGAGGACACTTCCCCATGTTTCTGAACATGGGAAAGACCAGCATTAGGAAAACAGGAAGTAGAATAAGAACGTCCATGTACCTGCGCTGCCCTGGATTAAGGTTTGTCTTTTAGGTTATCGAGCTGTGCCCTGGGCCAAGCAGAAATCATTCCTGCAGCTGCTGCTGACCTCTGCAGACGTGTCCACACACAACGTGGTCATCAACACCGCGATTGTGAGACTATTGTACAGGCCTCCCATGAGGCAAATTCCCACATTGTACTTTCCAATGAACCGAGGCTGACTCTCCCTGAGCATACAGACGGTGCCCTCTCTTGGTGCAAGACGTGTGTCTGGTCATCATATATTAATTATCAACTGAACATTTCTTCTTTCAGCACGAAACCTTTACTTAGCAAACTAATTCTGTAAAATAATTACTATTCCTCTGACTTTTTTTCTTTTTTTTTAAGTTTTTCAAGACAGGGTTTCCCTGTGTAACAGTCCTGGCTGTCCAGGAACTCGCTTCTGCTTGCCTCTGCCTCTCAAATGCTGGGATTAAAGGTGTGTGCCACGACCGCATGGCTCCTCCTCTGATTTATTTTTAAGACAAGCATTATGTAGTCTATTGTGACTCAAGGTCAAAGGAAACTACTTAAAATTTAAAGCACGATCAATAACGTTAAAAATACATGAAGCACATTATTTTCTCACCAATCATTCAAGCAGAACTTTTAAAATATGCTGAGATTCCATGTTTGTCTCATCTAATTATAGAGTTACTATCCTGAAATCCCCTGTAAGTTCTAAATGTCCTAGACGAAGTATGCACATGCCCTAACAGTCTGGCATGCTGCCACATGCTTGAATTCCTGCCAGCTGGGAGGCAGAGAAAGAAAGCTCTGAGGTCATTCCAGTCAGTGCTTCAAAATGTAGCTCCCGTTTCAACACAGCAAAAGTCTACGGAAACGCAACAGGTGTTACAGTTTCCCGTTTCTCCAGCCGCCAACACCGAACGACACACAACAGCACTTAAAATCTGCCTACTGTACTTACAAATACAGTCAGCAGATAGCCAACGAGAAGACAGAAGCAAGATCAAAGTCTGTACACCCTGCTCATGTACAGACGAGCAAACAGTTCGTGTTCTCTAGAGGTACATATCCTAAGGCCTTGAGGGACCCCAAATTCTTACTCTTGCAAACCATTCCCCACAGTTTCTTCCTTTCACCTAAGTAAGGATTTGGATGGCAGTCAGGGGATTCACTGAGACGCCGTGTTCCCACATCTTCCCCCGCTAAACCACGACCCATCTCATAGCTACAGTAAGAACCTGACCACAGAGGAAGATGTAGGACTAGGCTTTGCTCCAGCCGACACCACGGCACTACTGTCCCGCAGACTGCTGACTCTCAGCTCCATGTTCCCTCAGCGGCAATGCTCAGGTCTCTAACGGGGCCGGTAAAGCTCAATCTGTGAATGTCAGACCCGCAAGAGCAGCAGGTGTCTGAACCTTTCCATTTCTTATTCTGTAATTTACGCACATCGTAATGAGTCCAGAGCTGCAGGCCAGGTGAACTGATTCGAAAAACACTGGAGAAGAACTGCTCCTCTTTGAAGAACGCTGGGAACTTAATATCTCCTCCTAGGGAGGGAAACTGCTGTCGGACATCTGCAACATCCTGCATCAACAGACACACAACATTTAGATTACAAACAGTATCTGGGAAGGATTTCAACAACAGCACTGTTGGTGTGATGGTTCCTGGAAGGACGAAAGAGGCAGTGACGCCCTCCCCCTCCCCCAGGGCTGTTCAGCCTGTGTCTCAGCACTCCTGTGCTGTCACATCAGAAGTCACAGCACGTGATGTTCCTAACAGTAGCAAAGTTACAGTCACGAAGTTGCAACTAAAATCATTTTATGGTTGGGGCCAGCACAGCATCAGGAAGGTTGAGAGCCGCTGCTCTAACCTTTCTAGTGAAGGAGAAACTGACTTAAGCATCACTGCTGTCAGCTTCAATATAGGTAGTGAGATTCTTTTGTGTTTTAATAAACCTTGTCTGAGGATCAGAGTGCAGAGCTAAGCCACTAGAGGCCAGGCAGTGGTGGCTCACACCTTTAATCCCAGGACTCAGGAGACCTCTGTGAGTTCAAGGTCATCCTGGACTACTTGGGATTGCTCCAGTCTCAAAGAGAAACAGCCGGAAGGTGGGGGCCCACAGCTTTAATCCCAGCACCAGGGAGGGGGAGACGGGAAGTGACATGGCTGGGCGGAGAGGAATGTGAAGCGGGAGGGGACAGGAGCTGGGATGCAGTCTGAGGATTACAAGGACAGGACGCCCCTCAGTCTGAGCACTGGTACCAGAAAGAACTCCCTGGTGGCAGGCTGCACCGCATCTCTGACCCTCGTATCTGACTTCAGGCTTTCATTACTAACACAACTAGAATCTGTGCTATAAATACCCTCACTAACACAGACTCACTAGCACTTTCAGCAAGAGTCACAGAATGCATGTCTAGTCTAGCCTTATAGTTTGACTCTGAATACATAAAGGCTCATGTAATGAATCTTCGGGACTCTTAGGTAAGTACTGTATTAGCTAAACGGCCATCTGTAAGCTATATAGCAGTAGGGACTCTTATTGCATAGAAATTAGATGACAGATTTTACAGTCCTGAATGACTAAATATCATCTTTAAAGATTCCTCAATCAGGGACACAAATTATTAAAGAAACCAAAAAAGATGAAACGGGTTACAGTGTGAAGATGCTCACGGACATTTTAAGTAACTGCTTTAAACCACAATTCTTACCTTCCTCGGGTCTTCTCCAAGTGACCGCAAGTAGTATTTCTCATCCTAAACATCCCAAAGAATAGCATCAGTATTGATTAAAAAACAGTGAGAGATAAGAAATGGAGTAAATCTTAAAATAGGACAGAGTCAAGTCATGTAAAAATTCAATTATCTTACCCTTCCTACTGATGCCCCCTGGTGGCCACATAAAGGAACGTTTTTATATGCTGCTCAGGACTGGATCTAAAGGCAGCAGAAGCACGCGTGAAGCCACCGATTAACTGGTACTTCAATGTACACTGCTTTAACATTTGGTAAACCAAATGTGAATCCAACAAACAACTTCTTAATACAACTAAGAAACGAGATAAAAACCTTATGCTGGGCGGTGGTGGCGCACGCCTTTAATCCCAGCACTCGGGAGGCAGAGGCAGGTGGATCTCTGTGAGTTCGAGGCCAGCCTGGTCTACAAGAGCTAGTTCCAGGACAGGAACCAAAAAAAACTACAGAGAAACCCTGTCTCGAAAAATCAAAAAAACAAAACAAAACAAAAAACCCTTATCCTTTAGCACATTAAAAATAACAAAAAACCAGGGAGACTGTATTACACCAGACCATCCCTAGCCCAGCAACCGGCATTCTCCCACCGCAACCTTAGGGTCAACTCATGCATGACTTAGAAGAGTGGAATTACATACGAAGTTTTAAAGTCAGCATTTACACTTGTGACGACTGATTAGCTACAGAGAACGGATTATAGATCGGTCACTGCAGGGCTGGGGCTGTAACACCCAGCGCTGTGTGCATTTCCCAGACTGAAAACTGAGACCTAGCAGGTCAAGTAAGGCACGACACACTCCAGAGCGCTGCCTTCCAGAAACCAATGCAGGTGCGTGAATTTGATATTTAACTCACAAATAACAGCTTTGCTGTTCTCACATTTTTGGTGCCACACTGAAATGATCCTTTAGCTAGACTTCAAAGCATGTTCTTCAAAATCTGAACTGTCACTCAGCAAAGAGGCACGGCTAGCCGCTTCATCAAGAAAGGGCTCTTTGCTTATCTGCAAAGAATGCATCTAATTTGGGGCTGCAGCTGCCGATTTCGTCAGGTTCACCTTAGCACCTGACGCAGGGTCACACTCTGCACACAGGACAGAGCCAAGCAACAACCAAAGAAGATGGAAAGTGGTCTGGAAGCTGCCATCTATGCAGGACCCCTCTAACAGACAATGTTTGCTCAGGGTTCCGCGAAATGGCAGACCATCAGGTATGTATAGTTGTGTCTAATGGACACATGGGCCCGTGCACATGCACACGTGCACACACAAAACACACACACACAATCCATTTAGTATATGTCTATTAAAGGTTTCTAAAAAATTACCTCTGAAATAAAGAATTCTTTATGCGTTTCTTCGGCTGCTCTCTGGACCAACTTGTTAAACGGTAAAGTTCTGAAATAAACACAACAGAAACCTGAGACATAAAAATAGCATACCAACTAGCAATACCATCATGATGCACACAGGCTTGGCGCAGTTGGGCGCCATGAGCTTTGAAATACCCAGTTTTTAGTATAATCCATGTCAACAGAATTCTGAATATTCAAAATTCATTTAGAGGTATATAAATTTGACCTGTTACCTGAAAATTTAGTCTTAAAAATTTAAAATTTATGGTTCAGATGGCTCTTCAAAGGTCAACATCCTTCTTCACAAGTCACTGAGGGATGCTGCCACTGTAACAGACTGGGCTGAAGAGCGGGATCAGCATAAGAGCACTTGGTCCTCCTGAGGACAACGTGCACTCAGCTCCCAGTGCCCACATGTGTGGCTCAAACCGTCCATAACTCCGGTTTCAGAGGATCTGTGGCCCTCCTCTGGCCTCCATGGGCACCTGACACAGATGCAGGCAACTCATCCACATACAATCCAAGTAAAGTCATAAACTAAAATACACGAACTTTGAGGTTCTGATTGCCACCTGTCTTTATGTGCCAGGGCCAAATTAATCTGGTCAATGGGACAACCATAGCCTCTCACTAGTATTGAGGAGTAGTGAGATTACTGGTGAGGACACTCCAGCCCCGCTGGTGCCTGTCACCTCCTCAGCACAGGAGGGGCAGTGCTCTCTCAGCTCCTGCTTTCCCTGCCGTCTTATGGCTTCTGGAGAAAATGGCTGGACATTCTAGAAACAATGTGTGCTTCCATTACCACACTCTTCAAGTCAGAGAGTTATCCTTGCTCTACTCATCCGAGTAACTAAAAGCACTTCCTACATGGAGCTCAGGGGCAGAAGGCTTCCTAGTTCCATTCTCCAGTCATGATGATGCTACTGTATCAGTAGCCAACAAGGAAATCCTCCCAAGCTTGTCCTCCAGTCCCTAACTGGGAATTTGTCCATCTCTTCACCAAGGATATGCGGGGGAGGAGGAGGGAGAATGTGAATTCTCCTCCATGAGGAGCTGACCTTGGGCTAGCTAACGTCCCCTAGTACTGCTCTTTCCCTAGAAACACACGGAGTACGGATGAAGGTTTAATCTTAGCTAAAATACCAGGCATCACAGTTTACTGGACTAGAAAGTGGTTTTCCTGGGTACAATGTGTGAATATGCCCCCATGGCCTATTTCAAGTCACTAGCTTTGGGGGACACTGGCCTAAGCTGGGGTTGTGTTTCAGTACACCTCCACGGTCTTGTTCTAACTAAGCTGCCACTGGTTGACAAAAATGCCTCTGGAACCACACAATTCACTGATAACATTCTCCCAATATGCTGCTTCCTGCCTCGTGTTCTGTCACCCCGGAGAGCGGCTCCTGTGGGTGTGACGTCAACCTGAGCAGAGGCTGCAGAGAACGCAGGAAGGAACCAGTCCACCACGTACTGAGACCCACGCAGGACCCTGTCTCTACTCCAGCCTCTGGTCTAGCGTTCAGCAAACTTCTCGTCACTCTCCTATTCAAGGCTCCTACCAAAGGTTCACCATACACTCACCATTCAGACCTGGAGGCTGCTGTGCCCAGCTACCTGTGTAACTGCTGCACTGCCCACAGTAGCTTCTAGGAAGAACAATGAATGCTTGGAACTTCTTCCCCAAAGCAGCACAGACCAGTGACCCTGAAAGAGCAAGATAAAGCAGCTCCGAGCTGTCTATCTGCCCACAACCAGCCCTACAGAGCAGCTGGGAACTCCTAAGCCTGAGGCTTTCTCTGTCCCGCCTGTTCTAAGCAGAAGGTCTTCTATTACAGAGCCTCTTCTCAGGACCAGCCCATAAAACAAAAAGACAGTATCAGAGAAGGCTTCTCATGGATTCTGGGATGAGCAAATCTGAATATACATCCTGGGTTTTATCATTTTAAACCGCACAATCTCAGACAAATTGTTTAATATTTTAAATTTAATTAAATATTATTACATACATTTCTTTGTGTGGGGGGGCCTGGATGTGTGGGTGGGTGTATTCACACCATGGCGCGTGTGTAGAGGTCACAGGACAACTTGCAGGAGCCGGAATTTCTACCACGTGTCCAGGGCATTGGACTCAGGTCACACTAAAGTGACAATATGCACTTTATCCTCTGAGCCATCTTATGAGGCCCAAGGGACGTTTTTAAAAACCTTCATTTCTCATCTGTAAAATCACTATAAGCAATATCTACATTAGACATCTTATAGTTTAAGTGGGGAATATAACTTAGTGTTAGCACAATATCTAAGATGCTGTGACAGTGACAATGCACCTTTACAACACACGTTAAAACACCATCACCAGCCCTGAATTTAGCGCCCAGGGGTCTGTTTCTGGAATGGCTGCTTCCTGGAGAGAGACAGTGAGAAGAGGGTGCGGACAGAATCAGGTGCTGCAGTGAGTGGAGTCTCCAGCGTAGCTCACACGGTGCTCCTTCTGAGCATCCTGGCCGGGGAAGGGGCAGGGGCAGCACACAAGCGACAAGGAGATGCTAACGCTAGTGAGTTCAAGCGCGACCTCTGGACAGCCGAGAAAGGATAAGAACAACCAGAACCGACGTGATTACATATCAATACATGTTATGGACATGTTATCTACACGATCCCTGATGTTTCAATATCTCTAGATTAAATTCCTTCTGTACTTAGTAAATGCTAAAACAAAACAAATTAAATTTACTTTTATCCTTGTGCAAAAATATTTTCCCGTTTTTAGTAGCTCTAATTAAAGGCTTTGCAGAAGCTGCGATAGAAATTATTACATAATATATGTGTTTTAAAAGCAAGTTTTGAAAAGTTTAGAGAACATGAAAAAACATCCGAACCATTCGAGATGAAGTTTCAACACCCACTTGCTATGGCCTTTGTCTGGATTGTAAATAATCCTGACCGCAGGTCGAGAAACACTCAGCCCTCCAGTACTTTCCTCCACTTTTTTGACTGAATAAAAAGTGCAAAGTTCTTACACTCGGAAAAACTTACAGCAATTAAGTTCAGTCTGTGGCCTGTTCAGTAATCAGAAACTACAATGGTGAGCGCTTGGCTGGAAACGGAGAAATGCTTTGGCGGTTACTACACAGGCTTGGACCGCACTGGTGAAAGAGGAATGGCCCCGCCACCAGAAACCCCCGTTCAGCTCATCTCTAACTGAATCTGTGAACAATGGGGTCTTTCAGTAGATTTAATTTGCTGGGAACTGCACAAGCTCAGAATGTGAAAGTTGTTTGTTTTTTAATCTACCATTTTTAATGACTCTCGTGGGAATAAACAGCACATGACATCTGCAGGATGACATTTTCAGCTTCCAAACGTAGATGTTCAGTGGCCGATTCACCTGCTAGAGTGCACAGCACACAACCAACATGGAGCTACCGGCACTCGAAGCTCAGCATGGGTTTAAACGCTACTGAATGGAAGACGGTGTGCAGAGACAGAAAGAGATGCCAGCCTGAGACAGCGTCCTGCACTGGGCAGTAAAGACTGGACGAACACCTCACACAACTTGAGGGGCCACCTAACTCCAAGAATAGAAATTCTCTGTTCCATGACTCCACAGGCTACAGGGCGCGCCCTATATTAGAAGAATAAGACTGTGGAGATGTCTCTGTACAGTTATATAAACTCGTAATTCTTGTCTTTTAAGCCACTCATGAAAAAGCAGGAAGCTATTCCCTGATTACATAAACTGGATTAAAGATGAGACGCGGAATGGTCTTACATAATGTCGTAAAAATATTTTCAAAGGTTTAAGAAAGTTATTTGTGTCCCCGGAGTACCCTCAGAAGAAAATACCTATACACAAAGTTCTTACTGATGAAGTCCATCTGTGCGACAGCAGAGACGTGGATCTTCACCTCTTTCGCCCCCCCAGCTCGGCTCAGGTAGTCCACTGTCCATTTGCTTGTACAGGGCCCCAAGTCGAGTCCTTCCAACACAAGGGGCTTCCTCTATAAGGAAGGGAAAAACACAACTGTGAAAACAAACACTCCACGGGGGCTGCCTTGGAGTCAGAGGTTGGCTCTGAGCTGAGCAGGAGCTCCAACTGAAAGCATCTAACAGTTTGTGCTCTGACTCAGACAGGCAGATCACCTGATCACACACCCAGACCAAACCTAAGGTCAGGAAAACAAACAGCCTTGTCAGCAGATAAATTCAAATCTTAAATATTTTCATGTTATTTATGGCAAAATATACTTAAATTTTACTTCGTTTTTGTAGCTTTTAATTTTGCTATCACTTAGCACTTTTGACAACAACGCACGAACATGAGAACGTCCATCTGGTCTACCTGACTCTGCAGTGTGCAGCCCACCTGTGCTATCAGCTGACTCACGGTTCTCCTGAACCACTTCAAAGTGAAATTGTTAATATCACGTCCTCAGTCTGAAACTGAAGCATGTTTTCTGAAAACGGGCTATTCTTTTTCAGAGCAATTACCCAAGATGCATCTCACGCTGACGCTATTATGTAACCACCACACACGTTTAGGTCTCACTAATCATCTCCTTCCTTTCCCTGACCCAGAATCCAGGCTGAGAAGCACTCGGATTCAGGAATCACAGCTCTTCTCATCTGGCTCATCAGCTTTCTTTGTCTTCTTTTCCCAGAATATTTATGAGCACATGGGCCAATAATTTTGTTGGAGTCCCCTGGATTTGGGTTCATCTAGTTTCTTCATGGTTAGATTTTAGGTTATGCAATCTGAGCAAGGACTGTCCCAGAGAGGAATGGAGTAGTCCCCCAGGGCACAAGGGGGCACATGACATTCTGCCTAACATTTACTCAGTCTCTCTTGCCTCCAAGTTTACTGGTATAATTCTAATGCTTAAATCATCACAGATGTTACCAGTAGGTCTCTTTGGATTGGTTCCTGTGACTTTTAAAAACCTCCTTATTTTATAACAAAATAAAACAATCCAGGTATCTTTTTCATTGAGTCTGTCCAGCCCTGCAACCCATCATTTCTTTGAGAAACTCCGGCTTCTCTGAAGTGAGAACTCTTCTTCTGACATTTTAATTATGCGCCGTGTGTATTTTTATTACACGTATCTACCCTACGGGGGCTCTTTTCGTGTTGTATCATACCTTCTGTCTTCTCAACAGTAAGAGCTGAGAAACATGTAAGGGCATGTGTATACCCTCCAAATACACAAATCTAGACACGCAATCATATATCTTTTTCTCTCATCATCTATGTACATGTACACATGCATAAACTTAAGATATTATGGATAATATAAGCATCAAGGTTAAGTCTAGCCTTTATTGTTTGTATTTTTTGTTCAACAATGAAAAACTTATTTCCCATCATCGATATTTAATCATCTGCAAAACTCCAGGCTTTTTTTTTTTCCAGAAAACAGTTTCAGAACTGCTATTTTGCAGGGCTATAAGTAACTTACCCCATAAAGCCACCAAACAGGCTCACTTGTTACTTATTTCCTTTCTTCCCCCCCTTTTTTTCTTCCTGAGACAGAGTTTCTGTGTAGCCTTGGTGGCCACTGGAACTCACTCTGTAGACCAGGCTGGCCTCAAACTCAGATAAGCCTGCCTCTAAAGGCACATGCTGCCAACCATGCAGCTATTTCTACTTTAGGGTTATTTTGTTTTTAAATCATTTCTCACTTCTGTTGGATTTTTTTTTTGTTTTGTTTTGAGACAGAGTCTCACTAAGTAGGCACGGCTAACCTAGAACTCACTATGTAAACCAAGCTGACCATGAACTCACAGAGATCCATTTGTCTCTTCCCAGCCCGGTCACAGCTTGTTGGGTTTTTTTTTTTTTAATTATTACTTTAGAATGTAAAATATTAATCTGATTCCCCTCAAAGCCAGCTCTATCACCAAATTCTTCCAGCTCTATCCTCACTCATCCTCTAAAGACAGCCGATTAACTACTTTCTTCCTTCCTTTCTTCTTTTTTCTTTTCAGTGTTTCAAGACAAGGTTTCTCTCTGTAGCACTGGTTGTCCCAGAACTCACCCTGTAGACCAGGCTGGTCCCAAACTCAGAGATCTGCCTGCCTCTGCCTCCCAAGGGTGTAAAGACTTGTACAACCACTGCCTTGTACTTTTTTTTATTTTTGAAGTGGCCCAAACACACATTTGTTTTGTCCTCCCCATCTCTCGAAAGACTACATTTCCTTTTAAAAGTTTAAAAACATATACTTTGAAAATTATTGCTATCAGTTCCCACATTATTCTTTTTTATTGCTTCGTGTATCAAAGACTAAATGAGCAAAATGTATCTAATTTCCCTCTTTGTCAAGGAATACAGATAAATAAATTTTAAGAATTGCTGGGTTATAAAGTAAACACGTAGCGTGTGAGCTGTAACAACAGTTCAATCACTTGGTCTAAATCACTTGGCTGCTAGTTCAATACACCCCCACCAAGGGGAAATTATGTCTTTAATCTTAGGCAATGTAGGTGGTAAGAATTAGTATCTCAATGCGGAAATGAGAACCCTGCCTGGTTCACAGACATAAACGTTGATTTAAAAACTTCTGTGTTTTTCTGTCGGTTCGTTTGGTTCTGCCTCAAACACACTGTAACTGAGGCTAGGCAGAAAGACGGGGAAAACAATGGGGACCTTCGCCCTGCAGTCTGAAATCTCCCACCAGCTGAGAGTGAAGAATTCAGCACAGCTAGACTGGCACTGCGGTACACACCTTTAATCCCAGCACTGGGGAGGTAGAGGCAGGTGGATTTTCTCTGAGTTCGAGGCCAGCCTGGTCTACAGAGTTAGCTGCAGGACAGCCTGGGCTAACAGAGAAACCTCCCACCAAAAAAATTCCAGCACAAAAATTAACAAAATTCGCTGGGAGGTTGCCTACATGAAGACAGTATTCCTTTTTATAAGGAAATACTTCAAATAAAAACATTATAGCAAAAATCATGTCTAAGGCCAATGCATGCATATATAACCAGGTATGGCTTTTCTCCGCTCCCAAACCAGCTATTTTCTAGGATAGTAAAAGGCGGGTCTTAACCTCTGTGTGCAACCTTAGCGACCCACGGTTTTACCCGATAAGACTATATCATCCAAAGCATCTCTCTGTTGAAGCAAACTTAAACTCTACCTCATATGGACTCGATCAGAAACCCTTCACTAGAGTGTCGTCAGGAATTCTGTGTTCTGAGCAGAGAGCTCTCAAAGGTGCACATACTGCGGGCTGGTCCAGCCGCACGCAGCAGATCCCACGACACTGCCACTAACAACCTTAGTGACCTTTCCCCTTCGAATATTCGCCAGAATCCTTACTGCTTTTCATGAAACTTGGTCTATCTTGCAACGTCCTGAAAGCAAACCTTTTCTTTTCATTTTAAAAACTACTTTCTGCTAGTTTTTTTTTCCTTCTTTGAAAGCTAATGCTAGTTTTTCTTTTTTCTTTAAAGGCTAAAGGGTTTATTAAGCCTTAATCACGATCCAAGTTAAAATCAAAGACCTGTGCCAGAGGAAACGTCCGGGGAAACTCCCATTGGTTTCCCTGCTTCCCGTCTCTCATTGGATTGAAATGTTGCGCTTCAAAAAATTTATTATCTTGAAATAGAGACTGCAAGGACCGGGGGTGCGGGGAGAGGATCCTATGCTAAACTTTAGGAAACCCCATAGAAGAGGAGCAAGCGAGGCCAGAAAAGTCTCACACTCGGCTTGCCGTGGACGTCCCCGCCCTCCACACTCGGGTCGCAGGAGAGCTGACGGGAGCCCCGGTAGATCTTCCCGCCGCGGGCTCCTCACCTGTGGGTAGAGATGCTCCAGAAACTGCTCCCGAGAGACGCCCCGAAGCCGGGGTACCGGAAGGCGCTGCTCCGCCATGCTGGGCCCGGGCTGGTTTCCCCAGGAGGACGCGTCCGTGCGCGAGTGATCCTCCCGGAAACACAACCCCGGGAGAAAAGGGCCGCCAAGGGGACGGAAGCCAGAGGGCGGCTGGTTCGCAACGCGGGGCGGGGGAGTCCGAGGCCGGCTGCCTGGGTTGGCTGCTGTTTGTGTGGCTTGTGACACAGCCGCGATGTGACACAGAGGCGGCGGCAGCAGGCGTCCTTGGCTCCCTTTCCCCGGGACTGCGGAGTTGGTTTCCCTACGGCCTCCTTTCGGGGCTGCACAGGCGTTCAGAGGTGAAAGGTCACAGACATGGCGCTGGCCGCCCGTCTCCTGCCTCTGCCCGGCCGGGCCACCCGACTCCGGACTCTCGGTGCCGCCGAGGTGAGGCTGTCGCTGGCTGAGTTTTGCTGCTTGTGCCGCCGCCGCCTGGGCTCAAGCGCGGCCGCGATCCCTCTCTGTACTTGGGTCCTGTCGAGCTCTGCGCTGTGCTCCTGGGGTCCCCGGAGGCTTCTGCTCCTCCGGGCAGAGCTCCCTCCGTCCCTCGCTTCCTTACCCGCTGCTCCCAGCCGCAGCTACAGCACCGAGGAGCAGCCCCAGCAGCGCCAGAAAACCAGGATGATTATTCTGGGCTTCTCCAACCCCATCAACTGGGTCCGGACTCGAATTTACGCCTTCTTTATCTGGGCCTATTTCGACAAGGACTTCAGCATCGCTGAGTTCTCGGAGGGGGCGAAGCAGGTTGGTTGGCTTCCCCTGACCTGGGCACCTCATGCGTTTCCGCCCTGACATGCTCAAGATTTTAGCTGTGAACGACTTCGTTGCAGCCCGAGTTACCAAACGATGGTAGGGACCCAGACACCGAAGGTTTCAGCCTCTTCTTGACGTTAATAAGCAGCTAGGTGTGTTTGCGTGGTCGTCAAGAAGGAGTGGCTCGGTTAACACACCAGACTGTGTGTGCGTGCCTCTTTAAAGGACGGAAGGCTATTTTAATTTTCCCTTCAGCTTTCTTGGTCAGTTCCTGGCATTTCAGAGAACGATTGACGGACAACAAAGGGAAAAGTCATAGTTTATCCCCCAGTTCATATTGCCAAAGACCAAAAATCATTAAGCATAATTTAATAGCACTGACCATAATTAACTATATGATGGTATTTATACTTTTACTCCTGACCTATTTCAGAGTTTCTTTCATCTCGTAGCCATAGATAACGAACTCCCATGTGATACATTAGTTAGAAATTAGTGTTTTCAACTTCCTGTAATCAGTGTCAGCGTTAACTTTAGTGTCCTTGAATCAACTCTTGGCTAGTACGTGTGTTTACACAAAAAATAAAAAGGAGCCAGCTTAAGTAATATTGCCCACTCCAACATTCGGATGAAGGATACATTTGCTAGTCAGTGTGCTGTGTCCATTGTGCGCGTAGAGGTACATCGGTGTGACCCTACACTCTGCAGTGCCCACGTGTGAGTCTACCTGATCGTCTGGGCACAACTGCACTAGTGCATGCGTGTGTCAGGGATGGAAATCCTCATATAATGTGAAATTGAAAGACCCTCTCGTCTAATCCTCTTTTAGACACGATGAAATCAGGTTTTTAAATTTAGTGTGCTTGTCACCACACTGAAAGAGCTCACTGGTTAAAGAACGCAGACCACTTTTCCAGAGATCCCAGGTTCCATTCCCAGCACCCACGTGGCAGCTCACAACTGTCTGTAACTCTAGCTCCAGGGAATCTCACCCTATCCTCCAGCCTCAGAAGATACACTGTGCTCACATGGTACACAGACGTACATGCAGGCAAAGTATTCACATACATCAGCGTTTTAATGGGTAACATATAATCTAGGCAAGTGTTTATCATGAGATAGGGGAATACATATTCTAATGAACCCATTAGTTGTTCTTACAGTAAAATAACTTTGTCTTCCTAACTACCTTTGAGCCATGCACTGTTTCTTAGAGCTTGCTTGTACAGTTATTGAGTGCTTTCAGTGAAAAAGAAGGCTGTTTCCAGAAATACCTTGAGGTAGACATTCCCATGTCTGAGATCTTGCAGGGTAGCCTCATGATTATTAATGTTTAGGGCAGTTTCTTAGGTATGATTTTGAGCACACAGACTAGAGATGAGGGTTTTGTGTAGTGAGGATAGTCCCTTTTGTCCATAGTTCCAACCATATTGCACACACATTAGAGATGAAATTTGCATAGTGATAGTCCCTTCATCCATAGTTCCAGTCATATTGCACACAAATTAGAGATGAGGTTTGCATAGTGATGATGGTCCCTTTTGTCCATAGTTCCAGTCATATTACAAGTGAGAACTTAGCAAGCATTGTAAGACCCCTGGCCCTGAGGACCTTTAGTGTTCAGGGAGACCCTGAGTCCATTTGTACACGTGCATTTTCTGGGCATCATCTGCATTGATTGTAGTTGTTTACTAAGTGTTACAGTGGAGGACCACAGACTGCATAGCTTAAGCAGAAGTGTTTCAGTATCTCAGCAGAAGCTTTGCCTGCTCCCGAGCCCCTACGTGTGTTTTTGTCCTAGCACCTCTACACATTTCCTCCTGTCATGGATACCAGTGGTCCAGGATTAGGACCTACTGAGCGTGAGCCCCCTCATTTTTTATCCAGTCATGTCTTTAAGGGGTTGTCACCAGATGGAGTCACAATCCCAGGGATAATTTTGTGCTTCAGCATAAGCGTGACAGAGAGGACAGCTGAACCAGTAATACTATACGGTGCTTCTAATGCCCACTCTTCTTGCCCTCTGGTAATTCCTGATATTGTCCTCTCGGCATACTGAGGGCTCCTGAAATACAAGCAGAATCAGAATGCGCCAACTTCCCTCATTGCCGGGAGTGTACAGAGTGTGCTTTCTCTTCCTGCCTTAAATCAAGACCTCACAGTTGATGCTGAGGTTCCCTGGCAGAGATGAGAGACTGGTTCTTCTCCCCCCCTTCCCCTAACCTATGTTATATCTCTTGTCCAGGGGTTCTGTCTATTGTTCAGCTCTCTGCACTTCCAGCCTAGACTATAGAGTGCCCTACTTTCTCATCATTGTCTATAAATGATTAAGAGGTAGATCATAGTTACTTACATCATCATTTTAAAAACACAGTAATTTTTAATTGAGATATCTGCTATATATATGTATATGTGTGTGTGTGTGTGTGTGTGTGTGTGTGTGTATGCGCCACACACTGTCATTTCCCAGGACGTAAAAAATGGGTTCATAATTAGTAGTTTGTTGACTTGAGGTTTTCTGTCCTGCCCATTCCTGCAGCTGTTAAGTCCCAAAGAATCACACAGAGGTCTACATTAGTTATAAACTGATTGGCCCAGTAGCTCAGGCTTCTTCTTAATTAATTCTTATAACTTATATTAGCCCATAATTCTTGTCTGAGTTAGCCACGTGGTTTGGCACCTTATTTGGCGAGGCAGTCACATCTTTCTCTGCGTCTGCAGAATGAATCTTCCCAGAATTCTCGTTGCCCTGCCTCTGCTTCCTGCCTGGCTACTGGCCAGTCAGCATTTATTTAAAACACAAGTGACAGGGTACAGACCCTCGTCCCACAGCAGTAGTGAGCTCATTTGCAACTATGTCTGTGGCCATGCCATCTGGAAAATAGTCACCTTACAATAGCAGCCAGACCCAACGTTACTGCAATAGTTACCAGAGAGCAAATCTTTGTTACAGTAATCACTTAAGTATGTATGTTGTATGGTATTTTATATGATTTTTTGAAATAATTGTCATCTTTACCCTTCTGTTTTTTTTTCAAGGCTTTTGCTCATGTATCTAAGTTGCTGTCACAGTGTAAATTTGATCTATTGGAAGAACTTGTAACCAAAGAGGTAAAGTTACCTTTTAATTTAAAAAGTGTATGATTCTCGCAATAGAATGATACATAGTCTCACATTCTATCAGTAATTATTGAGTTGAATAGCTTTTATTCTTGAGGATGAGTAGATAAGGCAGAACATTTTAAAATAGGTTTTGGAGAATTCCATGATAAATACCACTTTTTTTTTTTTTTGATAAATACCACTTTTTAAAATGCTCTAAAAACTTAAATGGATAAACTTCTGGTTTTTTTTTTCCCACTCAGGTGCTTCAGGTATTAAAAGAAAAGGTCACCTCGCTGTCTGATAACCGTAAAAGTGCCCTTGCTGCCGATGTCGATGATATTGTCTACACGTCAGCAGGAGACATCTCTATCTACTATGACGAGAAAGGTAACGCTGGCCGAGACAACTTTATGACCATCAATTGTTCAAGTAAACCGAAACAGTGGGTGCCACAGGACAGGGGAGTTAGGTCTGTGTGAGCAGACGCTTGTAGCCCTTCAAAGTCTGTATCACTTTTCTAGTTTGTAGAACCAACCATGTATACATAATAAATGAAGAAATAGGCGTTTTAAAAGAAAGAAAAACTATACCATATTTGCTGTTTAAATACCTAACTCTGGAAAGAGTTAGTCCCTGGTAGCAGGTTCTGGCTAGATCTCTGCCTGGTTACTAGTGTTTACTATACAGTAGGAAAGCCCAGGGCCAGGTGTGATGGCTCACACCTTTAATCCCAGCAGAGGTGGTGGGAGGATCTCTGAGTTGAAAGCCAGGCAGGATTACATAGACCCTATCTCAAAAACAAAAAAAAAGAGAATTCTCACATATGTTGATGAAAATAGTTTGTTTAGAATAGGCTGCTCCCAGCCAGGCAGCGACACACACCTTTAATCCTAGCACCCAGGAGACAGAGGCAGGTGGATCTCTGTGAGTTCAAGGCCAGCCTAGTCTATAAGAACTAGTTCCAGGACATGCACAAAAGAAACCCTGTCTCAAAAACAAAAAAAAAAACAGGTTGCTCCATGTTTCAAATAAAAATATTTATATATTGGATTTCCTAAAGTGTAGAAAACACTTGAGTATTTTACATTTCTAGCTGTGTGTTATAAGGAAGGAATAAAGTATAAAACAAAACCAAAACAGCATCAGAAGATAAAGACGGGTAAGATTATAAAACTCCCAGATTGAATTAGGCAACAGTGGCAAAGCTGGAAGAACTCTGGTGCTTATCTGGTTCTCTTCCTTTTCCAGTACATGAATTTTCCAATAGCACACCCAAAAGTTCATTGACTCATCGGTCCAATTACAGATTTCCTATGTATGCATCCCAAGGCAGGCACACGGAGGGATAACCTCTGCTCATACCCTTTCAGGCAGTGACAGCACGGACCTTTCATAGATAAACTCGCATGCAGATTGATTGGAAATACGTGGAAAGGTATCTGGGGTGATATTTTATCCTTCCTGACATTTCAGACTCCATGTTAGCACCCTTGTTAACCGAGTTACACAGACGCTGTGAGACTTAGTCAAAGAACAGAGGCCTTTGGAACAGTTGAAGTCGGGATAGCACTGTAGGTGTTGGGTGGGGCAGGCATTTGCCTTAAGATTCCTTTATTTTAGGAAGTGGTGTGAGTTGAGAATGATCCGTCTGCTTCACTCAGTCAAGCACGTAATTAGCAGACAGTAGATTGGTTATTGAAATGCAGAGAGGACACAAGAAAAAGAAAATGGCATTTACTCACACATCTGGAGTTATCTGGAGGACGCACAAAGGCTGATCTGCCTGTTTCTGATTTTGTTATGGCTACGAAGTTGATAGATTATTCTGATTTGTATGTGTGCTTGTGTGTGTGTGTGTTTTCTCTCTAAGGAAGGAAGTTCGTTAACATCCTGATGTGCTTTTGGTATCTGACTAGTGCCGACATCCCCAGTGAGTCTTTAAGTGGAGCCAGTGTGTTCCAGGTGAAGCTGGGGGATCAGAACGTGGAGACTAAACAGCTGCTTAGCGCCAGCTATGAGTAAGTACGGCCGTGCACGTCGTTCCCACTGCAGAAAATGGACATTAAATACTTGTTTAATTTAAATCTATTAATCACCTCCTTTAAAATGCCTGTTTATAGTTAAGATCTGTGTCATCAGTACTAAATTTTGTCTCTTGTAATATTCCTTCTAAGACCAACGTTGCTCAAAAATGCTAAGACTGGGGCCTGGAGAGACTGTGGTTAGGGCACACACTGCTCGTGCAGAGGACCCAGGTGCAGGTCCTGGCCTCACAACCGCGTGTGGTCCACTCAGGGGAGCTGATGTCTCTGGCCTCCGTGAGCACCCTCATCCACATGCACACACTCACACACAGACACATACACACATACTTCAGAATAAAATAAATCTTTTTAAACCTGATGCTTGAAAGATTGTTTTAATGTATAGGAACTGAACCAAATTCCACTATTTTCCACTAAATTGAAAACAGTATGGGTTAAACAGTCTTTTCCTATATGCTGATATTTAAAGTGACTTTGCATACCCAGAGCCCAGTTTGCTTCTGCTCACTTTAGCATGTACTTTAGTGAGTATTTAATAACAAGATCCAGGCTTGTCAGGGCTGGTGCATGTTGAATATAGAACAGACCATTAGGAATGCGGAATTAAGACTGCACTTGAGTACTGTGGGATTGTTCTGACTAAATTAAGAGTGAACATTTTAATTGTGACTTATCATTAACCATTACATTAGCTTCTTCTTAAATACTGCTTTTAATCCATGCTTGCGAGTTGTTTTTAAACGTTTGAGTTGATGGAAGATGGCAGTATTTGTTCTGTTTTTCCTAGATTTCAGAGAGAATTCACACAGGGAGTAAAGCCCGACTGGACGATTGCACGGATCGAACACTCGAAGCTGCTGGAATAATCTTTCTGGAAAAAAATCAGGGTGTGAACTCTTAATGATTGCTGTGGAAACTAAAGAAGAGATGTTTCTGGATCATTTGAGTTTCACTTAATTAAGTCTGTGGATTTTGTATTTGGAAATATTTCTTGCAGTATATAGACATGAGACAATAAATCATTTTCCACAGATTGGTAGCGTTCTTTAAAGGGGGTCAAAGTAAAACACAGAACTGCAGCTCCACATTGGTGTCATGTTCATTGTCATGCTAATGTCACATATGTGCACATGTAAACATAACTGCAGCTCCACATTGGTGTCATGTTCGTTGTCATGCTAATGTCACATGTGCACATGTAAACACAACTGCAGCACCACATCGTCGTGTTCATTGTCATGCTAATGTCACATATGTACACATGTAAACATAACTGCAGCGCCACATTGTTGTGTTCATTGTCGTGCTAATGTCACATATGTACACATGTAAACATAGCTGCAGCACCACATTGTTGTGTTCATTGTCGTGCTAATGTCACATATGTGCACATGTAAACATAACTGCAGCACCACATTGGTGGTGTTCTAATGTTTTATATGTACATTTGTCACAGACCAATTTTGTAGACATGAATTATTGGAACTACTTACATGTCTCTAAATTAACAATCCAGGCTTCTGTAAGATTTTAGGTCTAATCCCTATCCAGATTGACCTCCGCAGAACATCCGTGTTCGTTCACTGTTCACCACGGTGACGAAATGGAGCCAGCCCAGATGTCCACCCACACGAGTACATGAAGAGAACGCGGTACCTACACACGAGTATGTGAAGAACATACCGTGGGATTTTATTCGGCTGTAACGAAGAATGAATTCACGGCACTTGAGAGAAAATGAATGGAACTGGACGTCGTCTCGTGAAATAAGACTCAGATTAAAAACGCATCTTTTATATGCGGAGTCAAGGTTTAAATCTGTGTGTGTTGGTAGACCATGGAAGTAGAAAGGGTAGTAAAAGGGGGGAGGAGGATAATAGAACACACGTGATACACACTTAATAGTAGAACACACACGATACAGGATATCAAACTGAAAGGGAGGTTTAAGATGGTGAAAGAAGAGGGCTGGAGAGGGTACAGGAGGGTAGGGGCAGAGATGAGTATGGATAGAGTGAATTGTGTGTGTGCACGCACGCATGTGTATACGTGTGTATCTGCATGTATGTGTGTGTGTGTGGTGTGTGTGTGTCTATGTATGTGCATGTGTGTAACTCAGTACTTGGTATGGTATAACATTAATTTACAACAATGAACCAAACATCCCCTAGGGAACTTGAAACCTAGGAGCGCAGAGTCCTGGGTGGAGCAGTGTTCCAGCCAGTGCACGGAGACAGTCTTACATGCTTGGCTTTGAACTAAAGGCTAAAGGCTGGGGTAGGGAGACAAAAAAAAGAAAAATAGCTACGGGTTTTCCTAATCGATGAAAACCATAAACCAACAGAGCTAGGAACTTCAGCAAGCACGGTAACACGTTGTTAATTCTTTTTCTATTATTTCTTAGGTTATGATGTCATTGTTTCTTCCTCCCCTCTGTCCCTTTTGAACTTTTCCCATTTGCCCCTCCTTGCTCAAATTCACAGCCTGTTTTTCATTGATTTTTGCAGTCTGTATAATGTTACTTGTATGTATGTTTCCAGGACTGACCACTAGGCACTGGGCAATGGATTGAGAGGCTTTTCCTTGGGGAAGGCTGTTTCTCCCGTTCAGCGTTTCTCAGCTGCTTGTACATTTTAAAAAGCAATCTCATCTGGTTTATCAATGACACCATCAGAAACCAGGCAATACTGCAGAAACATCCGGAATGCAGGAGCTAAGGGTTGGGGAGCGGATATTCCATACACACCCCAAGCTGGAAGTGAATACCAGCTTCTCTCCTGCTGCAGGGGGGATAAGGGGTGACACCTTTAAACACTGGCACACAGTGCTACCTTTATAAATAGTGGAGCTGACCGAAGGCTTTCGGAGGGAAACTAAGAACAAATGTGTTACTAACAGACACGTTTCCTAAGAACTGCTGTGGACCACTGGACAAAATGAGTTCAGAAATTGAACCAAACACACTTTAGCCGACTGATTTTACAACGGTATCAACGTCATTCAGTAAGGAAAAGAATTTTTTTCAACAAATGGAACAATTGATGTTCCTACAGGAAAGGAGATTAAACTCTTGGTTCACAATTTTGGGGCAAAGTTCAGATTAAAAAAAAAATGGATGATGATAGACTTAAAAGCTGTCCAGGGGCAGTTTATATAGAGATAGCCACGCCCCAGCCAAACCCACCAGAAACCACTCTCCTGCCATCAGGAACTCCTGAAGGTCTCGTGCTCAGAGCAGCTGTAGGCACTCAGATCAGTGGAAAACAAGTTGTTTACAAGAAATTCAGGATCTGGGGGTTCACAGCTCCCAACAACACCCAGTGATGGCCTTCTTAGAGGACCTTTCTGTCTAGAGGGACAGAAGCAACCAGGTGAATGTGCTTCCTTGACAAACCACCAGGCAGTCACGCGGGGTCCACCCAATGACCTTATTCAAGGCCCTCCCTCCAAACACCAAACACTACAGGTCAAATCTCTTAAACTACAATAGGGATCAGGTTTCTGTACAATGAATGCTCAGACCACATGCCAAACAACAAGACCGCTGATACTAACCGTTGAAGACCTGGAGTAATTGGAGTTCTTGTACATTGCTAATAAATAGACAAAAAAAGGGGGCTGGAGAGATGGTTCAGCGGTTAAGAGCATTGCCTGCTCTTCCAAAGGCCCTGAGTTCAATTCCCAGCAACCACATGGTGACTTACATCTGTATGATGTCTGGTGCCCTCTTCTGGTCTGCAGGCATACACTCAGAAAGAATATTGTATACATAATAAATAAATAAATTTATTATTATTACAAAAAAATTAGTGCAGGCACTTTGGAAGAGAGTTTGGCAGCTTCTTATAAATTAAATACAGACTTACCGTATGGTCTGCAGTAGAGAAGTCTTCCTGTGGATTCGTCTACTAAGCATTCGATCTCTGGTTGGTGATAACTGTAAAGCTATGGAACAAATGTTTGAAAATGGTTGTTCAGCTTCCCACTCTGGCTACCGGCTGCCATGTCCCCTGCCCTTGCCATTATGAACTCTCCCTCTGGAACTGTGAGCCAGAATAAACTCCCGTGTAAGTTTCTTGGCCAGAGTGTTTCACGACAACAATGAGAAACAGTGCAGGGTCCCTCAGTTCTATCCTCAGATGTTTACCCAAGAAAAGTGAAAACCAACTCTCTTCTTCATAATTATTCGTACAGGGTTTTTGTTTGTTCGGTTTGTTTTGTTTTTCTTATTGCCTCCAAACTGGGAAGGCCTGAAGTATACAGCAAATGCGAATCCAATATCTGCTCATTTTAACTGTTTGATTGTAATGGCAACCCAGTGGGTGCTTGGGACTGTGAAACCAGAGAAGGGGTGCAGGGGCAAGTGTGGAGCTGTGATTTTAATGTATCCAAAGCAGGTTTGGGGGTGCAATAAAAAGGGTGTATATCAGCTAGTGGTGGTTACGTGGCTCGTCAAAGTCAGCCTAAAATGGGAGAATTGTGCTATGTTGTTTGTGTTTGTGCAAATTATAACTTTATATATATATGTTTATAGAAAGCGTTTTATACAAACTAAGGTGAAAAGATCCTATTTTTGTAAAGTATTAAAAACCTAATCCGTATTCCCTCTAAACTCAGAACTGGTCTTCATGCGATTGCACTTACTACATCACAGACGAACTCGATGAAATGGAGGTGGTAACAGCTAAGCTAAGCTAAAGTGGGCAGGACTGAGAATCTCAGCCCGCCATCACTCCCTGTCAAGCTTTGAGGTGCATCCCCAAAGGTTTCAAAATGGATGAGGACAGCGAGTTTCAGCCACGGATTCCGACAACTGACAGATGTCAATTATACTTCATAAAGCCGGGGGCAGGGGAATGGCTGGTGCCTAAATCGTGGTCTTTGTAATTTCAACGAAATAAGGAATTCTTTAGGATCAGTAAATTCCTACTGTGCAGAAAATGTTACCCGAGATATATTTTTGTATGAGAAAAACACCATCAAGCATACCTAGAATATCGTTCAAAGGACAAAGAAGCCAACGTGAAAAGGACACACGACTTAAGATGGGCCAGTGTGGGCGTCCGTGAGATGGGGTCTCAGACCACAACACAACAGTCATCTGTTTCTTTCAAATACAAGAACATTTTTTGAATAATTGGGACAGCATTAGGTGTTTAATTCTTTATAAAATTGATCAGGATTAAAAAGCATTTGTGGTGGTTAATATTGCCGGGTACTTGGTAAGATCTGGGATCACACCATGACGAGACTCTGGGAACATTTGTGAGGGAATTTCTAGCGTAGATTCGTGAAGGTGAGACTATTCCCTGGGCTGGGGTCCTAGGCTTCCTAATGTTTTAAATAAATGTAGTATCAATTATAGTTATTATTCATATTGATGCTTACATATTCCCCAGTTTTCCGGGGGAGGCTGGAACCTCTCTGTAAACACATTAAATGTTGATGTGATCTGATACTGGGTTTTTTTGTTTGTGGTTCTATGTTTTCTGGCATAAAAACACGCTCCACAGTATTCTTTTCCTTCTGTCACAGACTTGGAATAGGGGATTTCTCTAATGAATCTGAGATTCTCTTCAGTGTGGGAAAATTTCAGAACAGAGATAAACACATCTCAGTGCCGTTTAGTCTTTGAAGTCTAAGAGAAGAAAAGCTCACAGGGATAGCAAAATGGGGACGAAAGATGCTATTTCTGTTAACTTGGTTTAGAATAACCCTGCCCCCATGGTTACCTGTACTCTGGTCCTAATTTTATCTCCCATGGTCTATTTAACTGAGAGGCAGGAACTTGCAAACCGCTGTAGTCCCAGGTCCTACAGAGTAGAAATCTGTCGATATTAGTTGAACGTATAAATTGTGACGCTCGCTTTCTTGAACGTCCTCGTTCACACAAGATAAATAATTTCCCTCTTCCTCTTGCTTTGGCATCCTAGAAAACCAGATGGGATTCCTAAAATTATCCACAGTCCTTTCTCAAGGAGGATAGGGTATTGGACATGCACATTGTACTGTGACGGGCAATAAATGTCATTTATTCCAAGTACCCACAAGGTGGAGCTCACTGTGTGTGGAATCCAAATGTTAGCACTGGCGCTAAATTTGGTAGGTTCCAAAGTCATTGAAGATGACACTTGCCTTTAATCCCAGCACTTGGGAGGCAGAGGCAGGTGGATCCCTATGAGTTTGAGGCCAGCCTGGTTTACAGAGTGCGTTCCAGGACAGTCAAGGCGACACAGTGAAATCCTGTCTTGAAAAACAGAACAAAACAAAAACACAAAGAAAAAAGATAGTCAGCCCAAACAAGGCTTAACCTTCCTTAGCCTTCACCTGCATCTCTGTAGCAATTATCCAATTATGTATGACTGTGAAGTCCAGCTTCCACCATTGCGATGAGACCTTCTTTGGGGATCAAAGACAGACGCCATTCCGGTTGAGCGTGTTGGTTAGCACCCTTTTTACGAAAGGAAAGTACTTCGCTGAATTACTCTGCTGTGTCCATGCGACATGAAGAGGTCCCTTTTCCCAACAGTAGGAGGCAGCATTGTCTTATAATAGCCTCCATGCCTACAGTACTCTAGGGTCTTCCCCTCTGTATTTCCAACAACCCTTACCGAGGAGTCCTTGTTATCTTCGTTTTACAGATGGGAAAATGGGGGGGGGGGCATCAAGTGATCTATAAACTTGTCTAGGTTTGTGCCATTGGTAAAGTCTGGGCTTCAAACCAGGCCACGGGCTGTGGGGCACAGTGCTAACGGGAGGGGGCACCGCTGGGAGAGTATTTGCCTGCTTGCTAGTACAGAGACCGGGAAACAGCCAGGCTCCCCAACCCATGCGGCCACTCGGAGTGATCGCGCCCACTTTCCTGTCTAAGCCTTGGCTAGCGCTCTCGGCCCTCGTTATAACAGTAACAAGCAGGACTGGATCGGGGTTAAACACCGCGGCACAGGTGAAAATACTTAGCTGGTTTCTGGCACGCGGCTCGTTTTGAATTCGTCTTCCTTCCTCTCCACGTGGCTCCAAAGCCCCGAGCACTGAAAGCAGATCCTAAAGACCTTGGTCAGACAGGTCCGTTGGGAAATCTAACCTTCAAGCAATCTGTACTTCACTGTTAGGGTTCAGAGCCGAGGCGGGGGCGGCCTCCTCAGAAACAGCCCGCTGTGCTGGCATCTTGGCTCACCTTGCTAATGGCCAACAGTACCGGCCATCAGCACTTTCCCGTTAAGCCAAAGGGGCCTTTAAAATCTGTACTGATTGGATGTCATGGGGCCGGGTTGACAAGACGCCTCCCGCTCCATTTCTTGGTGGGAATTCGTAGCCTGATTCATTGTTTTCTAACACAGCCAATTGAGAGAGCAGCCTGAGTATTTTGGCCAGCAGGGGGCAGCCTTGGCTAACCTAACGGTTGGCGCTCCTCTACCTGGCAGAACCCCACCAAAACCTGGTGGCCTGTGAAGTTTACCACGGGGCAGCTTTGAAACTGGGGCGGGCCACAGATCTCCGTGGACAGAATTCTGCGTACTCGAATGGGGGAAAGCCCCGTATTGATTTTCATTCCCCACCAGTTGAAATTGAGAGTTTGATTTCATTATGAAGGTCGCACGTCACAAGGCAAGCGGGATGCTTGCAGGTCCCACTATGGACAGCTAGAGAGACCACGCGTGTTTGTGGTTGTTTTAAAACTGCTGTGGCCGCAGAACCTGCGGCTGGCTCTTGCTGTTTAGCGCACTGGTAAAAGAAGGACGTGTAGGTCCGTATCACAGATCTGTTGGTTCCGTTTCGACATTTTAAGAACAACCTTTTGAGATCCTCGGCTCACTTTGAACCGTTACAAACTGTTTTATTTCATTTTCAGTGTATTTAATTGGAAGCGTTTCTATGAGTAGAAGTCTATGGACCTCACCGCACTGTCAACAGATGCAAAATTTACGAACAGGAGCGAGAGCATTCGGCTACCTAAGGCTGCCCCGACTGTCTCGGGCGAAAGGACCTTGGGAGGGTTGCTCCCATCCTGCCTTTCCCCACCCATGTGGTCATCCCTGTATCAACACTGTTAGCCACGATGCTGGAAGAGCACAGTGTACCTCAGGGCGAGCATTGGCTGTATTCACATCACATTACTAACTAAAGCTCCAGCATCTAGGCCTTCCTGGCCTGGGGAAGGAAGAGGCCCAGCGCTCACAGCTGTTTTCACATTTTCGTGTTCTAGATTTATTGCCACGACTCAGGAATCTCCTAAAGTCGCTGAGAACAACTTCCTGTCCAGCAAGAAGCCCTGGGCACACTGAAAGTGTTGCTTCTGGAATCGGCTTCCCTCCTCCTTTAAGAAATTCCGGACTAGGTTTAAGAGGAGAGGAAGAAAAAGGAGCTTCAACACACTTTTTTTTCTCTGTCTTCCTGTTTCCTTTCTCCCGAGTAAGGGAAACCACACTAATTGGGCAGACCCAGTCTGGGGCCAGGTGCAGGGTCCATTTTCCTAACACTTTAGCCTGAGTGTTGTCATGGAGACTGCAGGAACCAAACAAGTCCGCTGGAGGAATGTTCCCCAACTCTTTGTGATTCTCCCTTTCTGAACCGTGTTCTCAGCCAGGTCTTCCCGCTGTCTCTGTCCCTGCTGGTCCCCAGCCTTACCCTTCCACCCTCAACGAAAGCTCCAACTCTTTTTTGCTGTGCTAAAGACCCGACCAAGGCAACTTAAGGGAAAGAGTTTGTTTTGGCTCAGAGTTCCAGGGGCCTAAGAGTCCCAAATGGCAAAGGGGGGTCATGTAGTAAGCCGCAGGCATGGCCAGAGGAGCAGGAAGCTGAGACCTCGCATCTGGAGCTGCAGCCATAAGCACTTGGAGGGAATGAGAAATCTGCATGAGGCTAGCTTACCATTCCTTCCTCCCTCCCTTCCTCTCTGCCCCCTCTCTCTTTTTCTTTCTTTGTGTGAGTAACTTTAAAAAAAATTTCTTTTTATTGATTCCTTGTGAATTTCCTATCATGACTCTAATTCCACTCATCTCACCCCCACCCCCGCTCAAAGAAAATAAAAACAAACAATCAAAAACTTGTGCTACAGAAGCAGCTATGAGTCTTGCTATGTCGCTTAGCATCACCTTTTGCCGGAACAGCCTTACTTGCAAACGTTCATTGCAATGAGTCATTTGGTCTGAACCAAGGCCTCTGGCTTCCACTTCACCATCAATACGGGGTCCACAGCGGGACTCTTCCTGAATATCCTGTTGGTGCCCTGTGTCATGGAGATCCTGTGGCTATGGTTGCAGGGGACCTGTCCCTCATACACTCCAGCAGTTTGCAGATGGGGTACATGTTGGGGTGGGCCAACTCGAAGCCCTGGACTTGGGCCTGGGCAGTGGCTGAGTTGGTCAGACCACCAACTCTCCTGCACCTACACCCCATCTCTCCAACACTGCTGAGGTAGGGCCAGCTCTCACACTCTTGCGCCCTTAGGGCTGGCTTTCCAGTGCCCAAGCCACCTGGCCCAGCTCTACTGTGCTGCTCAGGTGAGGTGCATGGCCCATCCTCCCCCGTGCTGCAGCTGATGCAGGGTGGAACTAACTCTTCCATGTCCAAACCACGAGGCCAGTGAGGGGCGGAACAAGCGAAACACACCCGTGGACATAAACATGGCTTCTGGTGACAGCCCAGACCATGGACAACCACTTGACCTTGGTAGCAACGCAGGTCACAGTCATCAACACAGATCCTGGCCATAGGAGAGCCACAGACCCAGGCATGGCCCTAGGTGTCAACACTGGCCACTCAGATCAGTATGGCCCTCTGACATCAACATGGCTCCAGGGGGCAGGGCAGGCTCCTTTAACAAGCTTGTTCCTCATGGCCACATCTCCAGTTCCACCCCTCTCTATCTCTCATCTCTCTATCATCATAAGCTCTGTCTTTCCCATCTCTCTGTTATATATTTGTTCATCAAAGTGGCACCTGCTACTCTGGTCCCGGGGGGGGGGGGGACTTTCAAAGCCCACCCAAAGTGATGCATACTTCCTGGAGGAAGGCCACACCTCCTAAACCTCCCCAAACAGTGCCACCAACTAGGGATTAAATATTCAAATGCCTGAGATTATGGAGCACATTCCCATTCAAATCACTGCACCCCCATTCCCTAAAAAGACACTAGCAGCACCTACACCAGCAAAGAAACAAAAGCAGTAAGATCCTCTCTTATTTATTAAAGACTGATGAGGAGCAAGTCCTGCATGGCGTGTCTCTAACTGTCCCTTCCCACGTGTCCTCTCAACCAGCCATTGTGTGATGGGAGCACCTGCCAAATCTGCATCCACCTTTAACCTGAGAATTTGATCTTTTGGGGGTCTTTGCATATGTATCACATTTTAAAAAAAAGGGAGAGGGGCTGGAGAGATGGCTCAGTGGTTAAGAGCATTGCCTGCTCTTCCAAAGGTCCTGAGTTCAATTCCCAGCAACTACATGGTGGCTCACAACCATCTGTGATGAGGTCTGGTGCCCTCTTCTGGTCTGCAGACACACACACAGACAGAATATTGTATACATAATAAATAAATAAATATTTAAAAAATAAAAAAAGGAGAGCATCTGAATTAGGGTGAGTCCTGAGTCCAGTGGCTGGTGTTCTTTTGAGAAGGGAAGACACAGCGAGAAGGCTACCGTGTGAAGATGTGGTAGACCCTGACGTGAGGCTGTGTGTCCTGAGAAGGCTTGGGGTCACCACAAGCTGGAAGAGGCAGGGGATTCTGAGGAAACGTGGCCTACTATGTGATGATTTCGGACTCCCAGGCCCCCAAACCATAGAGGGAAACGTTCCTGATATTTTGAGCCCCTAATCTGTGGTACTTTTTCATGGCCTAGGGGGGAAAACCAACACAATGAGATGCACACAGGGAAATGACAGCCAATAAGATGGCCATCATTCCTTGCCAAGTGAAGAAATGTAATCAGATGATTCTCTCCCACCCCCCCCCCGTTCCCAAATACTCACAGCCACTTCCCAAATCACCACACAGAGACTTGATATTATTTATATTTATAAATGCTCAGCCAATAGCTCAGGCTTATTACTAACTAGCTCTTACATTTTTAAGTTAACCCATATTCCTTATTTATACTCTGCCACATTTATTAGCATGGCATGTTTAATCTTCGGCTCCCTCTGCATCTGGCTAGCAACTCCTGACTCTGCCCTTCTTTCCATCATTCTAGTCTGGTTGCCCTGCCTGTACTGCCTGCCTGGCTACTGGCCAATCAGCGTTTTATTAAACCAATTCAAGTGACAAATCTTTACAGTGTACAAGAGGATTATTCCAGAGCAAAGGAACCTAAGCAGATGGGCTGAGTGCTTAGAGTGCTGGGACTTGAGTAACCCTAATACCTTCCACTGCCCCTCGGTGTTGGATCTGGTTAGCTGACGACTGTGTATGCTGACCAAACTGATTTATATTCAAGCGTGAAGGGTCATTCAACACAACCCACAGTAGCTGGGCTGTCAAGGGGAGTAAGGAATTCCCAATGGACCTGCTGCTCACCTGAGGAAGGGAAGATTGAAAAAGGGAGCTTCACCCATCTCCTACTACATGCCGGGACTGCCCTCCCTTTCTCCCCTCACTGCCATGCCTATTCAGGCTGCTGCAAGGATCCACAGCTGTGCCAATGAGTGGCAGACGTCTCATCTTCAGAGACAGCCTCCTCTTTCCCAGCGGAGCATATCAGGAACATTTTCATAAGCCAGAGTGGCTCTACAACATGCTGACGTAGGCATTGCTCAGGAAGGGCAGAGGATACTGCTTTGTTCTGGTGCATAACTGCCTTTATTCATAGGGACATTTCTAATAAAAACAAAACGTTGTCCTTATGAAACTATTCCACTCCCTGTGGCTCAGGTCAGTCCTTTTCACACCACACACCCTCTCCCCTAGTGTTTGAGTCTCAGAGATCCCCCACTATGGCCAATTTCAAATTATGTCCCCGTGCTGGATGGCTGGCCTGTGACTTGCTAAGGTAAGAGTGTCATGGAGTCAATGATGTCAGGTCACACGTCTGAGGGGCTGGCAGTCTACTCATGTCCCTATCCCAGGCTTGTCAAACATTACCTGCTTCAAACTGACAGCGGGGTTTTCATTGGAAAGAGCAGGATTTCTGAGACAAGATCAGCGATGATTGTGACATCCCTGATACTGTCGCGTTACATAAAGCTCATGCCAGTTCAGATGGCTGCTCAGGTCTCACCAGGTGGGTTTCCTCTAGCAAGTCCCCGAGCTTCTACCATGATAATATTAGTTCATTTTAAAGGCTTCTTCCAGACTGAACATTTCAGTCAAACAGAAAATACAATAAAAATGAGAGAAAGCAGAGCAATGAAAAATGTGTTTTCTTTCTCCAAATTTAATACAAAGAGTTGTAATTGGATGTGGCTATAGCCAGAGAGCTACTTTCCCCAAACAAGAGGCAGCAGGTTTTTCCTAAATGAGAAAAAATAAAGCAAACAAACCAAAGAACCTGTTGGTTCCATTTTTTCCAGTTTCTATCTAATGCTCAAACACATATAACACTCATACCCATCTTTAATCCACCCTCACCATTCCTGAGGGTGATCTCTCTGAGGGCCTTCACTGTAAAACTACACCAGTTCCCTTCTTTGCTCTACATCTTTCCTCAGGAAGCTCCACCCTTTTCACTTTTTCCAGCCTGAAACACCTGTAGTACATGAGGCTGACTGACCAGCAAGCCCCAGGGATCCACACAAGTGCTAAGATTCAAGTATGTTACCACATCCAGATTTTGAAAAAAGGGGGTTCTGGGCATTAAACTCAGGGCTTTATGTTTATGAAGAAAACATTTTACTGAGCTGTTTTCCCAGCCCCTAGGTTATTATTTTGCTAGACAGTCTTACTAAGTTGCCCAAGCTAGCTTCAAACTCACTACATAGTCCAGGCAAGACTTGAACTTGTGGTTCTCCATCCTCAGGTGACCTGGTGGCTGAGATTATTGGTGTGTGCTACAGACCTGGCTTGAATTGTCTCTGTCATCTCCAATATCGGTGGCATTTACAGCACAGCTTAACTGGATGGTTCACCAATATACCATGTCTGTGTGTCTGGGACTGAGAGGGCAACACAGTTGTTTGTCTCCCTTGGAGTGGCAGGGGGCACTGTGTACCACAGGAGATGGTGGGGAAGGAAGAGGAAGGATAAACTGCCTCCAGTTCCTACACAGGGGCAGTGTATTCCAGTTGGCAGTGCTCACAGACCCCTCCTACCAGAGTGCAGGGTCTTCCCAAAGACGGAGTGCACCAGAACTACACGGACTCTCTCCCAAGCCCCTTCGGTTCAGCCCTGCCCACCCTTGTCCCTGACCTGAGGCAATCACTATTTTCTGCTGTCGTTTCTGCTTGATACTTCAGTGACCCACTTTTGCTTTTTAAAAATCTTTATTGCCTAGTTAATGTTCTTGATACTAAATTCCCATGGGTGAAGTAATGGGACGAGCTTAGCTCTTTTCACTGGCATCCTGGCTGGTATACACACAAATATAAAATTATATTTTTATATTATATATGGCTTATATATTATGTGAAATGTAATAACAGAAGTCAAGGCAAGTTGAAAGCCATCAGTGATAGCCCCTCCTTCTCAAATGCCGCCCTGTGTCCATTAGGTCCCTTTTGCTGTGCCTGTCACTTAGTTCTTTCTCTACAACACATCAGAGCTGACATTAGGTATTGGTCCCTTCAGAAACTTAAGCAACAACATTAACACACGTGTGTCTGGGGCTGACAAGGTGACTCAGAGGTGAAGATCATTGGCTGCTTTTGCAGAGGACTCGGGTTTGGAGCCCAGCACCCACATGGAACCCACAGTCATCTTTAACTCCAGTTCCAGGGCGTCTGTGCCTTCTTCTGACTTACAATGGCACCGAGAACACAAGTAACATATGCACACATACATAGTACATACATACATACATATGTACAGGCAAAACACTTATGCACATAAAACAAACAAAAACATATGTGTGTGTGTGTAATGTCTGTTGCCAGGCAGTAACACTTTACATGTTCTTTTTTATTATTTTTAAAGAAAACTTGCAAGCATTTTCAAGTCTTTATTAGAATAGTCCCTCGTTCTTTAATCTATTTCTGTTTCACGCCTCGAGATACCAGGCCCACGCCTTCTCTCTTTATTTTCCTGGCTTTTAATATAACTTATAAATATTAGATGCACAATAAAAGACATTCAATGTTATGGCAGCATAGCCCGTCGCCTGACTTGCTCTTAAAGTCAACCCCTAGGAAATTCGGTAAAATGAGTTCATTATAGGATGCTTGCATGAACTTCATGAGCTAATCCCCCACTCAGTCTTGAGTCCCTTACTGAAATGTACAGTGAGAGGAACCAGAGGAAGATACACAGGGCACTGCCCCTGCTCTGAGACTGTTCACCATCTAGCTGGGGACCCTTCCTGACAGTTGACAGCGCCAAATGAATGTGAGAGGCAGTACGTTCTGGAAGAGTTCACACCACGTGGGGAAACTAGAAAAAAAAACTCTGCTGAGGAGATCCATGGAATTTGTCCTGAGCCTTGAAGAGCGGCTTGGGCTTGAAATAGAAGACACAGAGAGCATTAAGAAGCCTAATTTATGAGGTCCAGATCCAGTGGAATGAGCTGCTTCCTGCTTCTTAGAGCAGTTACAGGAATTCCCCCTCTGGGGTGCACCCGCGCAAACAGCGATCAAACACAGTGTCTCTCTGCAGCCTGGGGAGCGATGCTTCTTGAATGTGTGTCCAAGATGCTCTAAAACAGACGATCTCTGCTTACTCTCTGCACAGAGCCGGCCATCGCTCACTGTCCCCTTCTCATTCGGTACTGCCCACAGCCCCCTGCCCCACCTCAGGGGCCCCAAAGCCCCCCTCAGCAAATGGAAAACCTTCTTGCTATTCTGTTGCCTTCGTTCTTCGCCAGAATGGAATCTCTGGGCCCTGATCTTACATTCAAAGCCAAGCCCTGTTGCATTATCGTTGGTAATCCTCTTAGAATATTTTTCTCTCTCTTCACGTCTCAATGAAATTCTCTCATAAACTGCCTTCTTTGCTGACCAAGTCAAGCACGGTTGCTGATTTTGCAAGATCCATGCTAATGTAAAATACATCTCCGCCGGGCCCCTTTATCACTCGGCTGCTCCCTGCTCCATCGTCTCCATATTTATGCCCTTTATCGGAGCTGTTCTTCCTGCCATGCCCTGAATATTGACTGGAGCATCATAGCCTATCTCAGAACTGGTTCGCGGGATTCCTTCTCTTGTTGTAGTTAAAATAGCTCGCCTTGTAAATGCCAGAATATATTTTTGCCGATTAGGGCTTTTATGAAGAACGGTGTCAAATGCCTTCCAGAAGGGTGTTTAAATAATTTGGCTTGGCTTTCCCACCCGTTAATGTTTTTCTTTGCAGTTTAACCTCACAGGTCTGTGGGATGGTGTCCCCGACTGAAAAAAAAAATGGTGCCGATTCCTTTGTAATCAAACACAGCTTCCTTAGAGACTCTTGTGTTCAAGCTGTGGTTTAGGGCTTCAAAACACGTTCCCCTGCTGCTGAAATCATGAAGTCCGTGGCCTCCCAGCTCTCTTCTGAAAGCCTCTTCTTTTTTTTTTACGGAGTAGGAGCTTTCCCAGCGCCTGTCCTGTTCAGCTGCTGCCGCTGATAATTTCAAAGGCGCATTCAGAGTCTGCTCTGCATCAGGCAGCTGTTGTGTGGCTCCGGAGTGTTTGCGGCGCTGTGTGTCCTTTCAAGTTTCCACTTCCATATGGGATTGTCCGCTCAAGAGAGGCTTTCCAGCCAGCTTCCTGTTTTCCTTGGGAGAGCGCTGTACTGTAATCATTTTTCCATTCCAACTTCTCCTGGGCCGATTTGCTTAACCATTCCGATGCCTCCCCTGGGTCTACATTAGCAGGACACTTTCACCATTTGCTTCTTATGGGAAAGGAGCATCATGCTTCTGTCTCTGTTTATCTGAGCGCCTGTCCCATCCTTCCAGGCCTGAGATCCGAAACCTCCGTTTGGGTTTTCTGGAGCTTGGATGGATGTCAAGATGATTTATAAAGCGCTCGCGCCCAGCGCCATGGGCCAATGATACCATCAGGTGCACAGCTTCTCACCTGCTTACCCAGCCTTGCTTATCGATTAGGACCACTGCGAGGTGCAGCTCTTTCCGCACGTTCCTGGCAGGGCTGGCTGACAAGCCGGTCATTCTTGGTGAGCACCATGTCAGCCGGCCTTGCTCAGCTAGCCTTTGATGCTTTTTGATTCACATCTGTAGATCGGAGTCACCTGCATTTAAATTCTGCAAGTGTTGCACGAATTATTTTATCTGGTCATATTTAATTTATCTCCTTCTTCTCTTTGCGCTCTTCGGTGATCCCCAGGCTTCATCTCGTAGAACTTTTGTCTATTTGTGAAGTTGAAGCTAGACTGATGACATATTGGGCCTTTGGGGACACTATGCTGGCCCTTACAGCAAATAAATGCCCCCTGTTACCAAGCTAACTTTCTTCTTATCGTGAGATTCCTAAAAGCTGTCCAATCATGAAAGCCACCTGAAGATGCTAGCGTTCCATTAGACCTATGGTTCCTAACCAGAGTTCCTTTGTCCTCCAGGACCTCTTTGGCAATTTCTGAAGACATCTTTGATGGCGTTTCTTTAAAAACATTATTTTTAATTTTGTGTACACGTGTCTGGGTGCATTTATGTGTGTCACATGTATGTAGGAGCCCACAGATGTCAGAAGTGAGTGTCAGATTCCCCCTGGAACTAGAGTTACAGGTGTTTGTGAATCCCGGGACAGGTGCTGAGAAGCAAATTCCAGTTCTCTGTAAGAGCAGCAAATACTCTTAACTACTGAGCCATCTCCCAGGGCCAACATTTAATTGTTCACAACTGGAGGTTGGGTGTTCCTGGAATCTAGCAGGTAGAAGCCAGAGCTGCCACTAAATTTTCCTCTTTGGGCACGGAAGACCCCCTCAACTAAAAGTTATATACCTTCATATTACGACAGCGTTGGAGTGAGTGAAGGACCCTAAGCCTGAAGCTCGGTTTCTAGAAGGGTCTGCCGTGGCCATTCCTCAGCTAGTGAGGCGAAGCTGTGACATTATCCAAGGGTGGAGAAAAGGAAGGGCGATGTGGTTGTTTTTAATGCCATGAAAACAGGTTTTAGTCGAAGCAAGTTGGAGTCTTCATCACCAATATGATCTCCCTTCCCCTCCTGCCTTAATCACAGTTTCCTCTCTTAGGCATAGACAGCCCCTACCTCCACCCCATAGAAAACCTGTGGGGGCCAAGCAGTGCGGCAGTTTACTGAACCCTTGGAGACCCTTCCGGTTAGTGCAGAGAACTCGGAGAACAGGAAGACTGAGGTGGACTGGCCCTTGTGACAACTGGGCTAAGCTGGTGTCAGTAGGTAGAGGGAGGACCTGGCACGACTCGGCGAGGCCTGTGTATTGAATTTGGAGGGAGTTAAGACTAAGAAGGAACCAAACTCTTGCGGGTTCTGTATCTCTGCATCACTCTTCGCTGGAGGGACTGAAAGCCTTGGGATCACATATTGAGTCCAAATGTCATCGTGGAAGCCCTGCAGTCTCACTCCGGGGTCTCTGGGGGGGCACAGCACAAAGGCAGGGAAGAGAAGGGGCAGCAGTCCTTCACCTAGTCTCCGGCTCCGACCAAGCGAGGTCTACCAGCCTCAGCCAGGGAAGCCATTCCAAGGCAAGACGGAAAGAAAAAGAGAAGGGAGGTAGCGGCCAAACCACTCAGAGAGCCTGTCTGCAGCAGTCCCCAGCAGAGGGGCGGGGCCAGGCCCACTGGGCAAGCCCAGCCTCCTTCCAAAACAAAGAACTCATCTGTTTCCTGCATTTTTTCAGACTTGGCCTCCAAAGGACTCTTCTCGGGAGAGTGAGCTGACTAGGGGCCTCATCTGCCAGCTCAGCTGTGGGGAGAAGGAAAGCCACAGGACCCTGTCATCGCTCAGTGGCCATCCTACCACAGATGGAGAGAAACTCCGGCTCCAACCCCGCCGAGTGCGTGACTCTTAGTTTAGTCCTCCACAGGGAAATTGAACAGACCGTTCTGAGCACAGTCCCATTACAACCCCTGAACCCAAGCTAGCTGACAATGGACCAGACTACTCTCAAAAAAAAAAAAAAATCAATTCTGTATTTAGACTCTTTCCCTTTCCTCCCCAGGGCTAATCCAAGCAGGACCCTTCTACACTCTTTCAGCTAGAGAAAATGGTTTCAATCTTTGACACCAGAGGAGATACGAGTCTTTTATTATCGTCTTTATGGAGCCCGAGATGTAGGAGGTTTCCGTGTACCTGCTCTCATTCTCGTCAGCCCAATCAGGACCTCCCGTTGGTGTCGCAGGCTCTGCGTCCCAAGAACATAGTCTCTCTCTTTGACTCTAAGCTTACCTGGAGCATATGGAATTGATTTTAAGCCTTTTGTCCAGCTAGCTGCCTCTACCAGGCTTCTGACCTGGCCATCCTGAGCCAAGTTGTATTTGGCATTAAGGGGCGTGGTTAAGGAAGATGTCAAGAAGAATCTTTGCTTAGACAGACAGTGGGATCCCCCAGAGTCTGCTCTATCTGCAGAGTTCTTTGGATACCTACCAACAACATTGGCGGAAGAGCAATAATATATTTCCATTGGTCAGTTCACAGGATATGGAGGTAGAACTGGAGGATACGTTCTTTAAAACCCACCACAGCTCAAATCCTGTTTCTAAGGCTCCGAGATGCTTAGGAGTAGATTTGTTCTCTGTTTATTTGGAAGGTCAATGCTTCTTTTTGTCTCCCACCACATCTCCGGTCTGAAAGAACACAAGGAGACTAGGAAACGTCTTCGTGAAAGGAAAGAGAAGAAGCGCTAACAGATAGAAGAGGAGCTGGGAACCATCAGCCGTGAAAACCCAGGAGTGGCAGGGTGGTGGTGAGGACTGAAGGGCTTGCAAGGACAGAAACGCTTACTACTGAGAAAGCTTGGTGGCTTCCTGGTGCTGCGGCGTGAACATCCTGTCCTCTGGCTGCCTCCTCTCCATTCCTGACTCTGCTCCAACTCTTTAAGAAGACCCGGCTTTATCCTCAAGTGCCTGGCCAATGGTGTCTGTTGCCAGGAAGGCGGGAAATACTCATCTCCCTGTGTTGGAACAGAAAGCTGAGGACGGATGCATGAGTCAACGCGAGTGAGACGAAGACAGACAATTAAAACCAGAAGCACTTCTGAGTGCTTCAGATGCCAGGGATTCGCAAACAGCCCAAGGAGGTCACTGTATTTTTGTTCCACTATATGCAAAGCTCAAAGAATAGGCAGCTGTGATTAGGGTTCATGCCTGTAAGATAGAAGCAGACATCTCAGGAGCACACAGGTCCCTATCCAGCTGGAGCCCATCCCAATCGTTCATTGACTAAAGGTAGAACAATAAATAAATAAAACAATAATAAAATAAATAAGTAAAAGTGCTTTTGGGTGAGTAAGATAAACAAGGACCCTAACCTCACATAGTTGGCCTCAATGCGGGGAAAGCAGGAGGAAAAAGGGGTAAAAGATGATAAACATTTAATCCCATAAGGGAAAAGAGAGTTTCTTTGTTTTTTTTGTTTGTTTGTTTGTTTGTTTTTGTTTTTTGTTTTTTCGAGACAGGGTTTCTCTGTGGCTTTGGAGCCTGTCCTGGAACTAGCTCTGTAGACCAGGCTGGCCTCAAACTCACAGAGATCCGCTGGCCTCTGCCTCCCGAGTGCTGGGATTAAAGGCGTGAGCCACCATCGCCCGGCGAAAAGAGAGTTTCTATCCTATGTTGGTAACAGGGTCATCTTAATACTGCAGTGAGATGTTTCAGGTAGGCAGTGACATCAGCAGATCATGAGACTTTGTTGAAATCTAAAAGCTCAGGAAGAATTCTTCACAGTGGGAGCATAGGGAAGTACATTCCGGGGAGATGCTGCAGCCACAAAGGTCCCGAGGGAGAACGCGACAGGAAAGTCCCAGAAATTCATGGAAATCCTATGACTAAAGTGTCACTGAAGAGTTGGAAAGGGTTGTGAGTGGAGATTTTGAGCTCGATAATGGCGTGCAAGGTTTTTTCGGGTCAGGATGAAAATTTAGATATCCCTTTAAAAAATATGTTCTCAGTTAGGTTGGAGAGGATGCTCGGAGATTAAGAGCAGCGGTTGCTCTTCCCAGCATGCACACGGCAGCTCGCAATTGGCTGGTGAGTTCCAGGGGATCTGACACCCTCTCACAGACACACATGAAGGCAAAACACCAATGTACATAACAGTCAGTAAAAACACATCATTAAAAGCTTTTTTAAAAAAGAAAAAATGTGTTTAATTGAAATAGAATTTCATCACCTCCCCTTCCCTTTCTTCTCTCCAGCTCCTCCCACTTTTTAAGCCCCTCCCACATTCCCCTCACACTCAAGTTGACAGCCTCTTCTTTGATTATCGTTCTTGCATACTTACGTGTGTATGTGAAATACACACGTATGTAAACACAACCTGTCTGAATCCATTTTTTGCGGGTGGTATCTATACGGTTTCAAGACTGACTGGTCCTCGCTGGACAACCAACGTGGGGGCTTGCAGCTCCTTCTCCCAAGAGTTGTTAGTTTCCTGTAGTTTGCCTGGGAGCGAGGACCCTGCAAAATGTTCCCCTTCCGCATTAGCGTGCCCGCTGACATGGTCATTGTTACCGTCTTCTTTATGCAGACCTTTCTAGAAGAGGCTGCTTCCCGGCAGACCTCCTGGTAGTCTGGCTCTCCCGGTCTTCGCGCCCACACTTCTGAGCTGCTCCCAGAACCGTAGATGGAAGAGCCGTAATGTCCATGTAGCGATGCAGCCGTTGGGGCTTGGCTCCCCACTGCCTGTTGATCTCTGCTTTGTGTCCAGACAGAGATTTTTTTTTGGTAGGCTGGTCTTCAGAGAGGGGCTTCTTTGATGAGGGGCGGCAACTGCACTTCTCTGGGGTTTCAGAATGTGTTAAGGAGCCAATGCTGGTCCAGCCCAGTGGTGGCGGTAGATTCTTTCCTAACGCCCACGCCCTCACTGGCTCGGAGAAGCTGCTTAGGTTTCCAGTATCACGCTTGATTTCCCACCTGTTGACTAGGCCTTCGGTCTCATTGGACAGCTGTCGCCTGACACCAATATGTGGGGGCCCCGTATTCCACCATTGTTCCTGTCTTGTATGGTGCTGCTTAGGGGTGGCAGCTGTGTAAGGCTGTTGGTTTTCCGTCCACAACTCCTTGGATGCTGCTTTAAGACCACAGAGAAGACTGAAGGACTTTAGACAGAGGAGTGACGCGCCATTTTGTGCTGTGAAGAAGAGGGTGACATGGGGGCAAAGGCAGAAGCAACAGGATCGTAAGAAAGGCTAACTCCACATTCAAGTGAGCAGTGACCAGAAAACAGCTGTCAAAATGAAGATCAGTGGGCACTGCGGGTATATGGTCTCTGCCATGGTTGGGCTTAAATTTACCGGAGACCACTGGTTTGAGCGACTCACTAGGCAGTTCTGGGAGTTAGGCTGCGGAAGAATGAAGAAAAATGGGGGTTGGGAGGAATCAGAGGGTCATTTCTGAAACACCTGTGAGGCACCCGATGGTGAGTTCTAGCAGTGAGTTGGGCGTGGATCCCGAAGAATGTTTAGGAATTAATAGAAACGGCACAGAAATGTCACTTACTAATTATCTACATCCACGGGAACGGACCTATCATATCCACACCCTCATAGTATATTATGATTGACTATAAAATGTCCTCCGAAAAGGATCCTCTGTTGAAGGCACAGCTCCATGCTGGTGGGACCATTGGATTGTCAAGGCACTAACTTCATCGATTGATCGATCCACTGTTAGATTCACAGATAACTGGAACCTCAGGAGATGGATCCTAAGGAAGGATGTGGGTCACTGGTGACATAGCTTTGGAGTTATTCTTTTCTGTTCTTTTTCTGCTTCCTGACCACTGTGGACAAGCAATTTGTTCCCTCGTGCCTTTCCGATGCCATGATGCTTTCTTTGCTTACCCAAGGAGGAACAAGATGTTCATAAGCTGAAATTGCCTATGAGTTTCGCTAAGTCTGAGCAAATGTTTACTTTCTGGTTGAGGGTATTGCAAAACCCTCAGGTAACAGAAATGCTATGTTCAACCCCAAACTAAGGAATGGTTGCAGAAAAGACCCTGAATGGGGGCGAGTTATTGAGGGGAGCTTGTGTCAGTGGCAGAGACAGCGTACAACCCTGTGCTCCAGCAAAGAGGATGAAATGAAACCACACTTGGATCTGGAAAAGACCTGACTTGACCTAGGCTTTTGTGCATGTCAATTTTCTTTTGATGATCTTTCCTCTGTCCCTTCAATCTTATAGGAGCCAGGCTAAGGAAGTTCAGGCCTAAGGTTACCTAACTAGTAAGAGATATCTGGAATTTTAACCGGAATGACACCATGCCTCATACACACACGCACATACACACACACACCACACACACACACACACACACACACACACACACACACACACTATTCTGTAAGTTCCATTACTCTGGAGAACCTGACTTTAATATGACTTTGCCTGTGGACAGTAGACACCTCGCTCATTATTTCTGTCCCCTCCCCCTTTCCGTCCCTTCTACCGCCCTAGCTTTGTCACGTGACATTGGCAGAAGGCACAGTCACCCTTCCAGCCAGCTGGGCTGGGTTACAGACCCTCCCAGGAGTCGATGCCACACTTCCCGAGACTTAGCCATGCCGAGCACATCGGCCAGTGTTTACGTGTTGAATAGTTTATGATTTGCTCTACATCTGATCAAGGCAGCGAACGGCCAAAACTGCTGATCCGTGGAAACTTCACAGCCCAGGCTTGATAATGGCTACAGCGACGGCTTGTTTAAAGAGAGAGAAATAGCTCTTGATAAGCCTCGCAAGGGTGAATGAAGACATGGCTCCCATCCAGTATCTACAGTGGCCTGCTGCTGCTGCGGCGGGCTTTACCTGGGAAAAAAAAAAAGGGGGGCCGGATGTGAGGAAGGCTTCAGCCACACCCTCCTCTGAAATATCAGTTTATTTCAGGAGCAAGAGAGCCTTCTGCAGAGGCAACTCCGCCATCTCTTTTCTTCCAACCTCCAGCACAGGCAAAGGCTAGTCCTTCAAATTCCCATTATTTCTTTACTATCAATGGAGAAACTTTAATTCTTAAGGGGAGTGCTGGTTAATCGGAATGACTGTGTATCTCGTACCTCTTCTAGTTAGAGGTTGTCATGTGTCTGAGTTCGGAGTGATGAGAAGGAAGTAGACCAGCCAAGACAAAGTTCTTAATTGTTCCTGCTGACTGGAATGTTTGGAACCTGGGCAACTGTACTGAACCATGAGGTGGGAGCCGTTATTCAAAATACATAGAAGGTATCATTCAGACAGAAGGAGACGAGCTTGTTAAAGTTTGTGGCATTCGGCTAAAGTTGAAAGTTCTGCGCATAGTGTCACCCAGTGGGTGTTATATGAGCTACTGGTCATGTGTGGCACTCACTAATCTATTTTATGTATAACTGTGTCTAGGTCCCTTCAAGTGTCCCTAATGACCGTTAGCAAGCCAGCTGGTCACCAAACAGCCTTGCCAACAGACAAAGCAACAGCCTTTCCACTGTGAGAGACAGTGATTTCGGGGCACGGTGAGGCCCCGCTGTCTTTAATAACTTCCTTCCGTCCATCCTCGGGCGTGGAAAATCTCATTTAATCCCACGCCTCGAGTTCAGAGATGCTCAGATTTCTGCTGTGTACGGCTCTTTGACCAAACGGCATTCCTGCTTTCAAGGGCCTGCAGTTCGCCCCCTTGTGGGTTTCTCTAGATTCTTGCCTTTTACGTGTCTGAGCTCAGCCCACTTGCCCTCTCCCCTAGAGCACTGGATTCATCCTTCAGTGTTAGAGAAACACCATAGGCACCCTCTTTAGGCACCCCACACCCCCCCCCAGGCAAGAAGTCCGGAGGCCAGAGGATGTCTCCATCCAGACACCCACATGGTCCCCAGCTTGCGTCCCACCCAGAGTTTAGGCTCAAGGGGTGATCTGTCTCTACTGGCTGTTGCCTGTCCTTGTAAGGCCCCTCCCCAAATACTGGTGCTGGTGCTGCTGTTTACCTAGGGGAATCCAATACATTACAACCTTCACTTGGGCCTCAAGGACACGATGAAGGTGTGTTTGTCAAAGGGAAAGAGTAGGGGCGTGTTTATTTAACATTGCCTTGGCCAAGTGTATACCTTTAAAATATTTAGACTTGAGATTCGGGAACTTCTGTTTGGGCTTCCACCCAGAATGCTCCATATGTCAGTGACTGGGGAATAGGAGCTTGTTTGCCGTGTGTGTGTGTGTGTGTGTGTGTGTGTGTGTGTGTGTGCGCGCGCGAGCACGCGCGCGTGTGTGTTTGCGTCCCCTAGAGTACAGACTAAATGAAGTCAGAGAATAACTTCTGCCAGAAGAGGGGAGAAGGAGGGTATGCCAGGGGTTCTGATCAGAAGAGGGGGACTAGGAGTTGCCAGATGTAGGATGTCAGGCAAGAGGGAGGGAATTCAGGGGCTCCTGATCACAATAGCTGAGCATGGTAAACAGCCAAGCTGGAGACAGGAAGGGCAGCAACCCCAGCACAGGGCCTGCTTATACCAGAGCATGTCTTCCCACTGCTCTGCTTGCCCCTTGTCTGTCTCAACGCAGCAGGCCCAATTGCTGTCCGGTGAGCAGAGCTGGAAGTAGTGGAGGAACTTCGGAGCGCACCCTGACCTTCCCAGGGCCTGGGGAGCAGCCGTGTAAGACACCCGTTGGGTCAGAGTGACGCTACGCCACAATGTTTATCAATGGAGGTCTCCTAGGGAAGGGACTGGGAAGCGTGTGATTGCATCTGTGGGCCTGTCCCAGTCACAGACACTGGGGCCAGGGAAGGGTTTCAACCCCAGTAAGTTAACTGAGGCAAACAGGTTACGTGAGCATTGTCCTATATCAGGGAGGTGGAGCTGTTGAGATAAATATCAGATTCGAGGCAATGTTCGTTCTAGGGCAACGACCATGGTGATTGTTCCTAAACTGTGTCTGGTTTTGCTTGTAGAATGGCTGGGTGACTGGATGGCACACACACCGCGCTCGTTTAAAAATACCTCTTAACGTCACCCGTATTTGTCAACACTCTCTTTACGGGTCACGGCTTGCTCTTGAAACTGGAGAATCTGAGGGCTAAAGCCTTTGGGATCCTGTCTGAGGGAAGGCGTTGGCGGTGTGGAGGGCACACAGTCACTGGCTTCTCTGCCTCTCTTTTGGAGCCACACACCAGTGTCCAGGGCCTCGGACGCCTCTGCCCAGATGGCGCTGATTCACTTTCAGGGATGGTGTTCAGAGTACGCCTCACGGCTGTGTCCTCTCCAGTGAGACCAGCCACAAGAGAAGGCTGGCATTTGTGGGGCATATGACAGAGCATGGACCTGGGGAAACAGGTGTCCAACACATGAGCTTCTCACGGTGTAGGATAGAAAAGATAAGAATTCTGAGAAGCCCTAAGCTGGCAGTGACTTTCCAAGCCAATGCGCAGGTACCTCTCAAGACGAAGGCTACGATGTTATCCTCCTTAATATTTTCCCACTCTGAGAAATAAGAAAACCTGGGTTTTCATTTGTCACCTTGCCCCGGGTGTCACAATCGTTTATTACTGGTATAGAGGAGCCCAACAGGATGCAGGGGTAGAAACTCTGCTTTCAGATCTGGGTGACTCCTGTACGTGATGCACATGGTAGAGTCCCCCCACGGATGGTTCAGAGGCGGTGTGGGAGCGGAGCACCCAACAACTGGAGCGAGGGGCACGGGGGCATTTGCGGAGCCTCTTGTGGTCTTTGTGCATGGTGAGCATCACAGCTGCAGTGGACCAGTTATCATCGAGCCTATAAGAACTGAGCCTCGGGGATAGGCTGCACCTGCGATTGCCAACCGGTGCGGATGTTCCTGCGACCCGTGAGCCCTTGAAAACTGCCGCTTTGGTTTTCCTTTGAGGAGAGGCAGGACGGGCAGGTTTCATCATCCCATCAACGGACAGGAAAAGGCAGGCTTAGCGAGACAAAATAGTTCCGACATCCTCCAGCACGCAGAAGGAAAGGTCTAGGCGGGAACCCCAGCCATCTCATTCCCTTTCCAGTGGCCTCCTCGCTCCACACAGCCGCGTCTGGTTCAAGAGTAGAAACGCGGAAATAAAGCCCCAGCCTCCTGTAGCTGAAAGCGCCTGAGACCTGTGCCTGGTCAGAGGTCGGCACGTCTGTTTATGCGCCTTATTGAGCCCCGGTTGGCTAATGATACTTAATCACTAGTACCTTGCAGTTGGCCAGGATGATGGGGAGAAATGCAGAGGGGTCAACTAAAACCGCGCAATTTGCTAACATCCCCAAGCTTTCACGGTGCACAAAAGGATCCATTACCAAAGATCTCGGAAGGCAGAGATAAAAATGGACGTCAGAGGAACTGCCTGGAACTGTCAGGTGGACGCACTGAACTGAGATGAGCCCCTTGCTCGGCTCGGGTGCTTTAAGAATCTGATGCCTGAAGCAAATCTGGAGACCCGAAAGTTAGATGCGTTAACTACATCGCCAGCCGGAGGGGCTGTTTCTTCACATAAACTGGCGCCTGTGATGTCTCCAGAGCCTGACAAGATGAAGGAAGCCTTATGGAGTCCTCTGATTGGGCTGTCCAGTTTATCTGTCCTGCGGAACAAACCAGTCTCTCCCGTTAGCTATCAAAACACTAAGAACCGGAGATTAAGAGCGCACGAACTGCTCTTCCAGAGGTCTGGGTTGGATTCGCAGCACACACATGGCTCACAACCATCTGTAACTCCAGTACCAGGAGATTAGACACCCTTTCCTGGCCTCCGAGAGCATCCCACGCATTTGGTGAACAGACATACGGGGGGTGGGGGGGAGGAGACTTAGGCACATTAAAAAAGACAATAGCAGCATAGTACCAACCTACTATGAATCCCGTATTACTAGTAATGTTTTGTTGGGGATATGAGACTAAGCATCTATTTATCCCGTTGAGGGCACTGAAGTTCTGATTCTATCCACGTCCATTTGGATGAGCCAACGGATCTATTAAGTTTGTGTACAGGGGCATGGATGAAGAGTTATTTACGAGAGTGGGTGCCCCTCCCCAAACAGCTTCATTATTGAAAAGCCCCACCCTCACCGCTCAAAGCCCATCTTCTTCTTCAGAAACACATCTTACTGTGAGGTCAGATGCAATGTGCTGGGTTTTGTTGTCTAATTGAGGTACCAGTGTGTTGGTGTTCTACCAAGGGCAGCAGTGATAGTCTGTAAAATTTTGGGAGTCTCTTGGACAACTTTGACCAACGACTCAAAAGAGGGTTTCTCCTACTTGATGCTGGAATTTTATGAGGTGGTCTTTGATTCTTGGTGGGAACATTGTCAATCCATATGGGACATTTTCTTTTAAACTATATGTATATTTATACATACAGAATTACATGAATTACAGTTTAAACTCTATGTACATTTATATACAGAATTATGTGAATTAGTTTAAACTATATGTGTGTTTATACACAGAATTACATGACTTACAGGTATTTTTATGTAGATCGCTAATAGTATAATTCCCTTTGGCTTTTTCAGACATTCTTACTGTTACTTTACACTCCTCCATTCTTCTTCAGTATTTTTCTCACTCCCTCCACTCTGGAGATCCCTGTCTTTCCCGTTTCCTTGGTCATGTCGCTTGCACCTTGGTATTCCTCTCTCTATTGCTCCTGTGGCCCTCCTCCCCCCATGATCTCTTCTTACATTCCTGGTTTCTGTAGCTACTGCAGGATGTATGTTCACATCTGGAGCAGGATGTATGCTCACATCTGGAGAGCTGGAGCTAGGAACCTGCAGTGAGAGACCATGCAGCATCTCTTTCCGGGTGTGGGTTACCTCATACAATATCATCGTCTCTAGCTCCATTCGGTTTCCAGAAACATTCACGATTCCTTTCTCGTTCACATTGGGATAGTGCTCCACAGTGTACATGGCCCAGATGTCCATCACCCACCTGTTAGTTGAGGGACATTTCGGTCATTTCTATTTCCTAACTAGAGTGAACAGACCAGCAATGAACACGGCTGAGCCAGTACTGGTAGCGTAAGACGTTGAGTTCCCTGGTCGTATGCCAAAGAGTAGACTAGCTGGGTCATACGGTAGATTTACTTTAAGATTTTTGAGAACTCCCAACACGGGTTTCAGAGTAGCTACACGGTTTTGCAATTCCACTGATAATGAGTGAGGGTTAGCTTTCCCCCACCCCTCCAGCATTTGTTGCAGGCTGTTTAATCATTTTGACTAGAGAAAGATAAAATACACTTTGTAAAGAAATTTCTTAGTGATTTTTTTTTTCTTTGAGAACTCTCTATTCAGGTCCCAGGCTCACTTTTTAAAAATGGGATATTCATTTGTTTATTTTGATTCTTTTTTTTTGGGGGGGGGTGTTCTTTATTTATTCTGACTATTAATTTTCCGGCAGCATTTTCTCCTGTCCCGAGGGCTGCTTCTGCACCAGGCTAATTGCTTCTTTATCTGTGCAGAAGCCTTTTGGTTTATGGAGGTCCGCTTGTCACTTGTACTTTTTAGCTCTTGGGGAAGTCGAGTCTCACTCGGAAAACTGTTTCCTGCACCTGCACCCTGGAGGGCACCGCCCAGAGTGGAGTCCTGTTTGGGAAATTGTTTCCTACACCTATGTCCTGGAAAATACCGGAGAATACCGCCCTTGCTTTCCCCTAGCGGCTTCAGGTTTCATATTTAGGTCTCGGTTCCATTTGGAATTAATTCTGTGCACGGCAATAGACTCAGGTCTAATTTCGTTCTTCAGCGTGTGCGCATCCAGTTTCCCCAGCGCCATTTGTTGGAAATGCATTCTTTCCCCTGTCATATGGCTTGGGCAATTTTGTCAAACCAAACGGGTTAAGTTGTACATACTCACGTTTGGGTCTTTGAGTTTATGCCATTGATCTACACATCTGTTTCGGTGCCAGCACCATATTGTTTTCCTGCTATGGCCTCACGATGTCTTAAGATCTGAAGAGCCAGCTCCCCCAGCTCTATTCCTCCTGTTTAGGATTGTTGTGGCTAGCCTGGATTTTCTTTGGCCCCTTATGCATTTTAAGCTAGTGTTCTTTGTTCTTTTTTTTTTTTTTTTTTCGAGACAGGGTTTCTCTGTGGCTTTGGAGCCTGTCCTGGAACTAGCTCTGTAGACCAGGCTGGTCTCGAACTCACAGAGATCCGCCTGCCTCTGCCTCCCGAGTGCTGGGATTAAAGGCGTGCGCCACCATCGCCCGGCGTGTTCTTTGTTCTACTGTGAAGAATAAGACAAGGATTTGGGTTAGGATGGCCTTGAATCTGTAAACAGCTTTTTGTAAAATGGTCATTTCCACAATAATAATTCTACTGATCAAAGCATGGGATATTGTTCTCCCTTCTGATGTCTTTCTCTCTCTTTCTTGGGAAGTTTGATGTTTTTATTATAGAGGTCTTTAACTTCCCTGGTTAGGTACATTGCTCGATTTATTTATTTATTTATTTTTTGAGGCGATCGTCATCTGTGCTGTCTGCTGTTGGTGTTTAGAAAATCTGCTGACTTGTGCAAATTGAACCTGTATCCTGGCACTCTGCTGGACTTGTTTGTCATTTCTAGAAGTTCTCCTTTAGAATTTTAGGAATCTCTAATGTATACTCTGCTGTCATCTGCAGATAGGGATAGCCTGACTTCTTTTCCTATCGCTATCATTTAAACTTTTTCCTCCTTTTGCCTTATCGCTCCAGCTAGGACGTCAAGCACAATACTGAGAAGGTGTGGGGTCAGTGGGCAACTGTTTCCTTCCTGACTGCAGCGAGGTTGTTTCAAGATTTTCCCCGTGTAGGAAGATATTGGCTATGCACTTCTCTTATAAAGCCTTTGCCATGTTGAGGAATGGTCCCTCTAGTCAAAGTCTCTGTGACCTTTGCCATGAAGGCACGCTAGATTTTGTTAAAGGCTTTTTCTGCCTCTATTGAGATGATTGTGCGGATTTTGTCTTCAAAGACATCTATTTCAGCGATAAAGCTGTTTGCCACGATCTAGGCTGGAAGCCCAACTCCATGTCTCTAGGAACATAAACAATGTTAAGTGTAATTTAAATATATGCAGAGTTTTCCCACGATAATATAAATAGAGAGAAGATTATTTTCACGTGGTTGGAAGTTAAGCGAAATTTGTTAGCCATGCGTCTTAGTCACTGTTTTAGGGCTGTGAAGAGACGCCATGACCACAGCAACTCTTGGAAGAGAAAGCCTTGAGCTGGGATCTGCTCACAGTTTCAATGGTTTGCTCCACTGTAATGATGGCAGGAGCATGGTGGAACGTGTGGTACCCGAGCTTTAGCTTAGAGCAGCCTCCTAATCCTCAGGCCAAGAGGGCAGCACTGGACCTGGTGTGTTCCGAGCCCACTTCCTCCAACCAGGCTCCACCTCCTCATCTCATGTGGGGTGCTGGGCTTGCCAGCCCTATGCCTCTGTCAGTGGGTACACAGCTGAAGAAATTGTTATAATTCTACTTATTGATTTAGACTACTGACTTCGTTCTGTCTTCAAATGCTGTCATGTTGGGATCCTAGAATGTGTTATTATTTTGTTATTAATTTCCTTCATCTTATTTCTTCTCTAAACAAAAGTTACAGCATCACATTGCTTAGGAAACACATTCCATGTGAAGGCAAGGTGTACCATCTGTGTGTGACTTTAACCTGAATATAGCAAAGAAGGTACTGGCAAACACTTGCTTTGAAAGGCGATTTGTCTGCTAGCATTTAGAAACACCCGATGGAGACAGGACGTAACAGCTTTCAGAGGCGGAAGCCAAGCAGCTGGAGCAGGCGCAAGACTGTTCACCCCAAGAACTCGCTCCCAAGGTCACTGGTAGAAAGAGACACGGACTTCATATCGGAGGACAGATACTTGGTTTGCTAGAAGCGAGAAGAGACTGAGATTTTCATAGGGCACTAATAAAGAAAGTGAGCTTAGGTTTTATGGTTTTGCTTGTTAACTTTTGTTCTAATCTGCTCTAGAGTTTAGTCAAGCTTGTATGACCTCCTCTGATTAGTTCAGTCAGTGGCCTTGAATCCAAGTCTCTGCCTTGCCTCCAAGCTTGGCCAAACATTTCCTTCCTGGGTGTCTTAGTCACTGCTCAGTTGCTGTGAAGAGACCCAGTGACCAAGGTAACTCTTAAAAAGAAAACATTTAACTGGGGCCTGGCTTACCATGGCAGAGGTTTAGTCCATTATTACCATGGCAGGGAGTGTGGTGGCATGGATGGCGCTGGAGCAGTAGCTCAGAGCTGCATGCAGATCTGCAGGCTGAGAGAGCAACACTGGGTCCAGTGCTGGCTTCTGAAACCTCTGAGCCCACCCCAAGCGACACACTTCATACAGCAAAGCCACACCTCCTAATATTTCTAATCTTTCTCAAATAGGTCCACTCCCTGATTACTATGCATCGAATATATGGGCCCATGGGGACCATTCTTATTCAGCCGGCGCTTGCCCTCATCCAAGTGCAGCTTCAGAATAGCTTGGCATCCTCTTCTATGCAAAGGGAAACCTGAATACATCCTTTAGGAGACAGGTGGCCAGTGCTATCTCCAGTATTGACTGGGGGAAAGAATTTGGTGGTTGCTCTCTATTTGTGAAGAAGGAACCCCGGACAATCTGGGTCCTCAAAGGCCACCTTCACCTGATGAGACTCGGGAATGATGGACGGCTGCTTTTCCATGCTGGAAGGAGTTGGTCAATCTGCTCACCCAGCCCCTTTTCATTAGTGTGAGGCCGAGGAGAACGTTTTGTTCTGCTCTCCCGTCTCTTCCCAGCCCCGCGGAGCTGTAAATCTTTTGCAGACAGTAAGTCTGCTCTTTGACTTCTCTAACGCCTCCCTTCTCCATCTCTGTGCTGATAGAGGCCGTAAACTAACCGGCTGGCATTTCCCAAGCACCCGTTCCTCTTTTCTCCTAAATTATATCTTCTCTGAAACAGATCTCTCTTCCCCCCCCCCCCTCTCTCTCTCTCTCTCTCTCTCTCTCTCTCTCTCTCTCTCTCTCTCTCTCTCTGCTATAGGAGCTTTCCTTGTCAGAACATTGCCATCGCATGCGTAAGTAGATTTTAGCCCACGGAGAGACAGTGGCACCGTCAGCCCTTTTCATCGCTGTCACTGAACACCTTAAGAAAACATCTTAGGACAGGAAGAGCCCCTTTGGCCGGCAGTTCTGAGTGTTTCACAGTATGGTTTGCTCTGTTGTCTTCAGGCTACAGAGAGGTGGGAACACCCCTGTGTAAAGGAATCTCCAAGGGAAGCCACTCACCCCAGGGAAGCCAGGAAGCAGAGAGCTGGGAGAAGTGGCCAGGACAAGACGCACCTTTTGAAATCACATCTCAAGTGACTTCTTTTCTCCATTGAAGCCATGCATCCCAGTCCCCGCCAGCTCCTAATAACGTCTCAATTAGGGTCGCTTCGTAGATTAGTCCCTTGGGGAGGTCAGGGTCCTCATCCCCCGATCCCTTCGCCAAAGCCTTCCCTCTGAAAGCTTGTGTTGAGGACTGTCCATCCACCAAATGAGCCTCCAGGGGCATCTCACACCCCCTAACATAACCCTTAGCTTTGTATTCTCTCCCCCATCTCAAAACAAGAGCCTCGTGATGTTTTGGAATCCATACAAATACTTGGATTTAAGAACGTGTCTTTTGGGGGATGAGGAGAAGCCAACAGCAGCCGCTGTGGAAAGTATCTTGACAAAATGTAAAGGAAATGCTTAACACAGATTTAAAGCAATATTTAAATATTTAAAGCAATAAACACAGGGGGAGGTTTTGTCTCTAGATGTCTCCTGCCACCTTCTATTACAGACCATTTCTTCTTTGGTGACAGGGAAGTGCCCCAATTAAACAAAGGAGAGATTCTCTGTGGCCATGTCCCACCCCGTGACTTTGGACACCTGATTTACGTAAGCAATTAAATCCCCCCAACAGTGTCTGGTTTGGAATTGTGACTTGAGGCAGGTAGGCATCACCTGGAGCTGCACAGGCTTCTCCTGCCACCGAGGCTCCGCTGGCTGCTCCCCCCCCCCCCCCCCCCCCCCCCCCCCCCCCCCCCCCCCCCCCCCCCCCCCCCCCGTCTTTGTTCCTGCAGGCTGCCTCGACAAACTGCATCTTGCATCTTTTACTTAACTTAGCGAGAGATCCTTTCTATCGCCTGCAAGCAGAAGAATGTTAACGAATGTGGGGACCACGAGGAGAATATCAATGATGTGAAATATTGGCCACACTTAACGCCTTGATATTTTGTTTTTGTTTTCACAAATAAAGTTTGCCTGAAGGTCAGAGCGTAGGGCTAAGCCACTAGAGGCCAGGCAGTGGTGGCGTACTTTAGTTCCAGGAGTCAGAGGCAGAAAGATCTCTGTTAGTTCAAGGCCTCCCTGAGCTACGTGAAACTGTGAAACTGATCCAGTCTCAAAGAGGAGCAGAGTTCACAGAAATGTGACCCCAGCACTTGGGATCTCACACCTTTAATCCCAGCACTAGGGAGGTGGCTCCAGGAGTAACGTGGCAGGAGGAGACAGGAGCTCACTGCATTCTGAGGAGCAGTCTGTGCAGGCAGCCTGAGGACTTAGCATTGGTAGAGGTAAGAACTCTAGTGACTGGCTGCTCTGCTTCTCTGAGCCTTCAGCTTTAACCCCTGACAGCTAATGCCGAGTCTTTATAATTAAAACCAATTGGGATTGGTGCCGCACTTCATGGTGGGGGAATGGAGACGGCCCGCGGGTAAGGAGGCGGATGTATGGGTCTGTTGGTGACACTGGCTTTCAGATTACAATCTAGGGATACAGCAGGTAGGAATGGGAGGATGGGGGGAGTTGCATGACATATTTGGAAGCAGGGTGTCTGTGCATGTATGATGCTTGGTGTTACCAAAGCAGAGAGGAAAGCGTGGTAGGGCACACAGAGCAGACGGGTAATACGGGCTTTCTTCAGCCACTTCAAAGTGAAAGCGATACCAGAAAACCCACCCTGCCTCCCCTTGAGGTGGTGCTGTCTCTTCCTGGTGACCCCATATTCCACTTGCTCCCAGAGGCAAGGCGAGGAGAAGAGCAGATTCACGAGGGTTTAACTTTATGTCCTTACGGGCACCAACGGCGAGTCTAGTATTCTCTCAAGCATGCTCGTTTGCTTTCTGAGGCCATTTGTTTGTTTTAAATGCTGCAGGAAGGCTGCTTTGTGGACAGCTGTGGAGGTGGCGGGCATCAGCCGAGACAGGAAGGGGAGGATGAAGGGGACTCCTGGCCGGCGTGTCTTGGAAACGTGCCTTTGCAGACTGAAGGCAGCATGGTCCCCTATGGGTAATGGTACAGGGTCCTATCCAGGAGGACGCTATTACCTATTTTCCAGGCCACCTAAAAGAGTTAACTTTTCTCCCAACAACTCAGTGTATGTAAATGTTGTGGCAGTATTTATGATTCTCTAGGTGATCCATTTGGGTCTGTAAGTTTACTGTCTCCAGTTCGAAGGGTGATAATTTTGATTGGATTTATGCATCCAATAATCAACCGGGAAATAGTTGTGATTCAATAAGATACATTCTCCAGCGGCATCCATTTCAGGAAGTAATGTCTTTGGGCTGCTGCGTACTGTGAGGGAATCCATCACATTTCTTAAAAGAGGTCTATATCAAATTTTTAGGACAGTGTGTTCATCTCGGAACAAAGACAAACCATCGCCAGTAACACAAGCTGGCTGGGTTAATCTGGTTTGCTGTAATGCAGTCATTTTGAAGTCTAATTTATGGAGGTGTCTGGTAAAATCGGAAGGGAAGTGAAGTTGCTCATACCCTTTGATCAGATGAAGGACGAGCCGATGAGCGCAAATGGGCTGTTTAGTCTTGCCCTAGCATCCTGACGCCTGCTACTTTACATAGCGGAGGGAAAATAAGCAGACTCAGTGGCAGCCATGTTTGGTTAATGGGACGTTCATTTCGCAAGCGTTGGTATGAGAAGGAAAGTGACGGGAGAGTCTTTACCACCCAGCGTGGGTAGGCATGACAACGGACCGTCTTCTAGAATGCCTGGCCTCTAGATGCCCTGAAAGCAGCCCCGATTGAGTTCAGAGCTGCCTCGTTCTTGAATAGAAATCATCGCTGCTGGATCCTCACAAATCTGTCGACGACATTTTCAGAGAAAAGGACAGGCAGATTTGAGTTTTCGAAGTCTGTATAGCTTTCTCGTCTCGGGTAACATGGCACCTGCCCAATGGCAGCTCTCTGCGCTTTGGATTCCTTACCCTCTTTTCTGCAAAAGGACCATAAGATACGGACAGGGACATCAAACACGCTAAAGAGCTTCACGTGTTAAGGCATTTAGCCCTCGGGGTAGCCCCACGAAGTCGATGCTATTATTAAGAATCCCGCCTTACACCTGAGAGGAAAACCAACTTGTCTAGGGTCTCACTCAGCAGCTACGGGAAGGTTTAAAGCAAGCATTTGTGAAACAAGCTGCAGACAACAGAATAAATGCCTTGTAGGTTTTCACAGGTGGCGCTCAGTGTCACCAAATTCAGAGGGACAGAGGTAGAAGAGCGACTTCATTATGTCTTAAACGGTGGCACATTCCATGATGATGAACACTGGGAAAACCTTCAGTTCATCAGAGGGAAAAAAAAAAAAAAGAGAAAGAATTGACTATGCCAAGGAGCTAGAAACGTTAGCCCAAACAAAACAGAGGAAACACAAAAGCAGGAATGCCAGTTGGCTCGTTCAGCAAAGTGGAATTCAAGCTGAGAAGGATTAAAGGAAGAAAATGACAAAAGCAGGAAGTTATAAAAAGCTTTAAGCACACTGGTCTATAAGCCTTAGAATACTCTCAAGACATATTGATTGGGAAGTATTCACATTTGAATGGATTCAAGAGAATTGAGACGGGAAGGGGGAGTTTTTGACAAAAAAAAAAAAAAAAGAAAGAAAGAAAGAAAAGATACAATCGGTGGTGACCAAGGGTAACATTTTGACAAAAACTGAGTGTGTGCATGTGCATGTGTGTCGGGGGTGTGGGGTGTGTGTGTGTGTGTAGGGAAGCTGAGGAAGAGATAAGATTATAATTTGGAGTAGATTGCCTGTCAGGAAAGGAGGTCTAGGAGAGATGATGAGGAACAGGAGAGATGTGGCCAAAGATGCTCTTTGTGGGAGGTTACAGACCACAGCTCGCAAGACTGGGAGGGGAAGAAGGGAGGGTCAGCGGAGTTGGCCAAATGGGTCCTCACGTCCAGAACCACTACCCATCCGTAGGTCATCCTCACGGCATAAGACTAGGCCCTGAGAATGCAGGGTCTGTAAGTGGACCCAATGATGTATATTGTATTGCCTTCCGAAAATGGAAATGCTATCAATATGCAGGGCCGGTATTAATTATTCTCACTCGCCGTACGGTATTATCTTTAAATACTTGGAGTTCCTAAATTACGATCCTAAATTGATGTCTGTAATGCTTATCCTGAGGTAATTGGAAGCTTTGAAGTTGATCAAAGTGAATTCTTTCACGAAGGGGATGAGGACGACCACAGCGTGAGCAATTACAGAGTCTATCCAAGCGGGTTCACTCTCCCTCTTCCCGCTGAACTGCACCCACTTCTCTAGATAGAGTTAGATCCGGGAACCCGGAAAAGTCAGGATGATAGCATTCACTGCTCTAGGTAGAGTTAGATCCAGGAACCCGGAAAAGTCAGGATGATAGCATTCACTGCTCTAGGTAGAGTTAGATCCGGGAACCTGGAAAAGTCAGGATGATATTGTCTTCTATGGGAGAATCTGTCTTTCCTATGATATTAAACTAGTTTTATACTTTTAAGCCATGTTTGATAACCTACGTTTTTGAGGAAACGTGAGTCTTCACCTTGTCCCACTTAGGAAATGCAAAAGGGTAAACAGAGGAGAACAGAGTTCCTTGGTTTTAGGAACAGCTGTTAGTCTCAGCCCCCTAATCACCTGGACCAGGAGAGGAGAGCCAAGACGGAGATAACCCCACAGTCCATCAGGGAAAAACACATTGTTCTTTAGTTCAGGGCGACTTTCAATTAGCTCTTTTCCTGCAGCCATTCTTTCTAATTTTGTGGTCTCTAAGTTATTGTTCAGAGCTGTGGGCTGCCCTTGGCCACACACTCATTTGTAATGGGAGAAATGGCCCAAGTAGGCTGGTGGGCAGTGGTTCACCAGCCTGGGATCAGCCAGTAACCACAGGAAGTTACTAGTGGGTGATGTATAGACGGATCGTTGAGGTTTCTTATTCTTAGGCATATATTTTGTGTTAGGAGCCACTATACAATGTCTGTGATTTTTGTGATTGTGTGTAAGAGATGAAGGGGAGGAGTGAAGAAGGAAGGTAAGGAGGGAGAGAAATTCTATGATAATTTTATGGTAAATTGCTAACACAAAGGGAATTTCAAAGGCCTTGCTTTTAGGAACTGAGATCTCTTTAGCTCCTTTCTAGCTTTTAAAATGTGAGGATCTTTCCTTCTAATGGAAAAATAAAAAACAAATTAGTCCTTTAGGTTCAGTAAGTGACTGGAATGTCACGTTGCAAGAGAAGAACATATAAAGCTAAGGTTTGTATTCTTCAAAGATTCACGAAGAATTACAGCACCTAACTGATAAAGTCTGGGATGTGAGGATCTTTCCTTCTAATGGAAAAATAAAAAACAAATTAGTCCTTTAGGTTCAGTAAGTGACTGGAATGTCACGTTGCAAGAGAAGAACATATAAAGCTAAGGTTTGTATTCTTCAAAGATTCACGAAGAATTACAGCACCTAACTGATAAAGTCTGGGAGAAGACACACAGTCGTCATCGAACTCAAGTTGTCCCAGTTTCAAACGTTACCCTCAAAACCAAAGAATAAATTCAGTTGTCGGGAGTGATCTTTCTGGCTTCACTAAGCACGTTCCTGAGGTTCTGAGGACACCTCGGAGACAGAGCTACCATGACCATGAGGGGTCTCTTGTCCAAGGTGAGGTTCATTCAGCGCACTCTGCCTGCCCTTGACTCTGGCAGTCTGCAGATGTGGGAAACTTCACTGCATAATTTGTGGTAGTGGGGGCGGTGTTTATTCAGCCTCCCCTCCTTTTGAAAATGAAAAGAGGGGCTGGGGAAACAGCTGGGAGCACTCATTGCTCTTGTGAAAGACCTGAGCTTGGCTTCTAGTTCCTACATGGTGGGTCACAACCACCTATAACTCTAGTTCCTGGCAATCTGACGCCTTCTTCTGACTTCTGTAGGTATCAGGATACAGTACACATGCATGCATGCAAGCAAAACACTCATATGCATAAAACAAAATAAGCAAATCTTTTTTTGGGGGGGGTAGTTTTTTGAGACAGGGTTTCTCTGTAGCTTTGGAGCCTGTCCTGGAACTAGCTCTTGTAGACCAGGCTGGCCTCGAACTCACAGAGATCCACCTGCCTCTGCCTCCCGAGTGCTGGGATTAAAGGCGAGCGCTAAAATAAGCAACTCTTAAAAAAGACAAAAATTATAAAAAAGAGGAAGACATAGATTTTATAGAAGAATGGAACCTACTTGTCTTTCATAACATCCATAAAGAAGTAATTTATAGGAAATAAACCAGAATGTATGCACACTACCTCTCTCTTGGTAGGCAGGGGAGAGGTGGGTGTTCTATTCATAGGTAGCTCTGTCCTACTAGGCAAAACCAAGAATTCGGTCACTAATGATACTTCGCAATAGCGATAGTAGTTAAGCCAGTTTGCCAATACCCTGTATTGGAGGTGAACGCCACTGTGTCCAGCTATCTCTTGTGGTCCGTATCCCCTCACTCAAGGGCATACTGGCAACTGGAATGATATGTCCTTGCCCACTCAACACTAGGAGCTCATTAGTACAAAGCTGAATTCTCATTCAAACCTCACACTTTCTTTCCTGGCTTCAGGTATCAGGGCGAAAGAACACCCATAATCAGAGCTAGCAGTATGGGTAAGGTGTGTGCTCTCAGACACCAAAGAGTGCGGTGGATGCACCAGAGACCAGGGGTCTTAAGGCCAGAAAGCCAAGGATGAAAGAGGCAGGAGCAAGAGAGTACTGGAAATGTTCTGGTTCTGCACATCCTGCTGTCCTTGCCAAAACTGGATCCCTTGGGATGCTCTACTGTCCTTGCAGTAAGCCTCTCTTTAATTAGTCTAGTTCACGGGAGTACTTTTTTTCCCCTTGTAGCCATGCATAACGATGTTCACTATGTTAATTTTCAAGAATTCTGAAGACAGCAACCGCCGGTATCTCCCTGCCAGAGTTCCAAGCGTGATGTCAGAAGTGCCATCATCACACCTTTGGCCTAAATCCCCAGGCAATTTAGACAAACAGCAAAGATGCCTTGTTAGCAATGCAGCCCAGCCCCGGTTTGTCCTGCCCCGTGGAAGTAGCCACGTCTTTAAGTGGCGCTCTTTTTAAAGTTGTGAATTTGACATAAGTAATTAGTAAATAAAAGTCCTTTGATTTGTTGCAATTTTGATTGACCACTGGAGAATGAGGAAGACAGTAGACCAAGGGGCCAAACATACTGTCCACAGCATTAAAGAAAGCCAAGAGCTTCTTGAACCCAAAAGATAGTCCATTCCTATAATTATATACTGACTGGTGGATAAGAGGCATAAATCTTTCAGTTGATCTGTTAAGACGACATTTTAAAGAACATAGTGAATGTTTCAAGGCAAGAACACTTAAGCAAACCACTGAATAATGAAAGCAATTAGAAGTCGTGTGTACAATTAGCAAACTAAGGCACAAACCCTGCCTGCCGGTTAGTTTTATCATCAATTTGACACACCCTAGAGTCTCTTGAGAAGAGAAAACCTCAGCTGAAGAATTGCCTTGACCGGACTGGCCTGTGGTCGTGTCTGCGAGAAATTGTCTTGATTGCTGATTGGTGTGGTCTGGCTCAGCCCTCTGTGGGCAGCACTAGGCATAGCCAAGTGGGCCTGGCTAGTATCGGAGAGCAAGAAGACAGTAAGCTGGAGAGAGAGGAACAGTACGCAATGTTTGTCCATAGTTCCTGTCCTGCCTTCCCTCAGTGATGAAGTATTACCGGGAAATACAAGCTGAAATCAATCCTTTCCTCCCCGAGTTGTCCTTGGTCGTGATGTGTATCTCACAGCAAAGACAGCAACCTAGAACACACTAGGGGACTTAGAAAGGAAGAAAATGTTACAGAAAAGTTGGAGGGGAGAGAGTTAAGATACAAAGGACTCAGATGACTTATTCTCCAGATAATACCAGCAAAGTGCAATAAGTAGTTCCAGAAGCCTCCAGAGTAAACCTTGAATCTGTTTATGGGCAGGCTGAGAAGACATGCGCAAGACCTGGTAGATTTATTTGAGGAGGGCCCAACTGGGCAGTGGTGGAAGGCCGCCAGCACAGTTTGTATCCTTGAAAGTCCTGGAAGGCCACGTGAATCTGTGGGTGGGAAGTGATACTTCTTTCTCTCTTCCCACAATGGGTCTGAGAAAAGTTGAATGTGTCCGCTTACTTGGAGGTGGGTAAACATAATATCAATTAGCCTGAGAATCTACAACAATGTAGCACTTGAACTATTCCTGTTTGCTGGAGGCACAGCTGATACAGCTTTCCAATTCCTCTGGGAGTTTTGGTTTCCTTTCTCATCTTGACTTCAGCTTCTCATAAATATTTCTTTTCAAGGAGACCTCTGTCTTACACTCTTTCAGCTGGGGCGACCAGAACCTGGGTAGTGCTGGCCAACTATGGGGGATGGGGAATCATCAATTCTTTTCTGATTAAATAGCCGTGTTTCTGATTAAATAGCCTATAAGTTCGCAAGTTTTCCTCCAGTATTGCTTTTCCCGCTTCTTTCTCCTAACAGCAACATAGCCCATCTAATTCTGTGAAGCTTTGATCTCTATTGACTTTGTTTCCTTCTCTTATATGATATAAAACATTAGTGAGTCCTCCAGTTCTTTTAACTGGGCTAAGTTTCAGGAGAAGTCTCTTCCCTGGCTAGTAGGTCATTATTGTAGGAAAACCTCTGGATTTATTAAACAGTGATTAGTCTCTCTCTCCTCCCTCTACAGTGGCCAGAAGATCTTTCTTGACTTTGGTCCATGAGACAGCATCTTCCAAGGTGGACGGTCCCCCTCAGACGATGATGTCCAGGGGTGGCCCATGCTAGACCACACTCAGCCTCTTAGCAATTCATCAAAGTGCTATTTAAGTGGCTTCTTCCACTTACAGCTTGAGCAACTTCTGCTTCAAACACTCAGACCCTATGCTTGGCGTCAAGAAATCTGAAACTCCCAGGAAGGAAGTTAATAAAGACCCACAAGTCTGCTAGCCTGACAGTCATAAAACACAGTAGAGAGGAATCGGGAACACCTAAATAAATGGAGAGCCACGCCATGGTTATAGATTGGAAATTTCAATACTGCGGAGATATCGGTTGTGTCGGTTCCCATGACTGCCGTGACAAATTACCACAAACGCAGAGGTTTCGAATAACACAAATTTATGACCTAACAGCTCTTTGGGTTGAAATTCTGAGCCGGGCCTCATCAGATTGGGGCTGCATTTCTTCTGGGGCTTAGAGAAGAATCAGCTTCCTTTCCTTTCCCAGCTCCCGTAGGTCACCTACTCTCTTGCACAAATATCTCTCCATCTTCAAGGTCAGCATGCCAACTATCACTATGGCTTCCTCTTCTCTCACCTTTTTCTTTTTCTACATGTAAAAAACCTAATGTCAATCCTGAGCCCAACCAGATGAGCCAGGTCAACCTCTATGTTTTAAAGCCAGTTGAGCAGCACCTGAATTTTCTCTATATCCTAACATATGTTCCAAGAATTAGGACAAGGATAGCTTTGGCAGGAGAAAGGAGAAAAATTGGATTCACTTTCCTTAAGTGATATACAGATCCAATACAATTTCAATAAGGTATCAGCGTGCCTCGTGTAGAAATTGCCAAGTTGATACTCAAATATATAAAGAATGCTAGACATTTTAGAATAATAGACTAAACAATCTTTTAAAAGACTCTAATCTGGTAAATTTATGCTATCTGGTTGTAAAATTGTAAAGTCAGAGTTATCAAAACAGAGTGCATTATTTTATCTATTGATATCTATCTATCATTTATCTATCTACTTATCTATCATCTATCAATCTATCTGTCTGTCTATCTACCTACCTACCTATCTCTACTTGTTTACTTCTTCCAGTGGTGTTGGGTCAGGAACTGAATTGGTCTAGGGCGTCCTGAGCCCCGACTTCCATTCTCATCAGTGCAGAAACTTTGGTTCTGGCAGAGCACACAGACAGAACAAAGGCATGTCTGATGGTTGTGAGAGGGTGGGGTAGGATTAGAAAAAGCCTGGGTGCCGACTGCAAGTCTGTCTGTCTTCTGTCTTTCTTTTCTTCTTTCTTCCAGGTTTCTCTGTGTAGCCATGTCTGAATGCATGTATGTAGAAACACACCGAATCACGATGAACACCTCACAACATACTCATAATTCACACAAGAGTTGCATACTTAAAAGTAAAACCCAGAGAAACCCTGTCTCGAAAACCCAAAAATAAATAAATAAGTAAATAAATAATAAAACCATAGAGGTCTGGAGAGATGCTGAAGAAGAGAGAGCATCTGCTGTGTGAGCATGAAGACCTGCCTGCGTTGTGACCTGGAGAACCCACATTAAAAGGGGGTGGGGGGCAGGCTGTATGCATGCTTGTGTCCGCAAACCCAGCCTGAGGGGCAGAGGCTGATGGATGGATCCCTGGGACTCCTTGACCAGCCAGCCTAACTGAAAACAGTGAGCTCTGGGTTCAGTAATACACTCTGGGAAAAGTGGGTAAACAGCAATAGGAGAACAGCCTCCAGTGTCAACCTGGAGCTTCCACACAGGCAAGCACACTAGTGTGTGTGTGTGTGTGTGTGTGTGTGTGTGTGTGTGTGTGTAACTGAGAAAAAGAGAGGGACAGAGACAGAGAGAGAAAGCAAAAAACCAGACTATAAAATTTCTATTAAAAAAATCTACAGAGGCAAACCCTTGTGACCTTAGGAATTACCTTAAAATGTAGAAACTGTCATGTCTGGGGGGGGGATGATAAACTAATAAACTGGAATAGATTTTCCTAATGGCTCTTTATCAAAAGTCACTGCTAAGACAATATGACCTGAGGTTGCATTTAGAGCTCAGAGACAGAGAACTTGTACAGGCGTGTGCGCAAGGGGTACAGAGGAAGAGCCAAAATGTGGACTTGGAGGAAATCTTTGAATTGTGTCTATTCAACCATCACAGATACATGTAACACTCTCAAACTTTCATGTCTGTAACATATATGAGATATATGTGTACTGTGATATCGTTGAACTTTTGAGTAACTGTGGCGGGCTGAATAACTAACCCCCCATAAACTCACATATTTGAATGCTTGGTCCCTAGCTGGAAGAACTGTGTAGGAAGGGTTAGAAGAGGTGACCTTGTAGGAAAGGGGGGCCGCTGGACATGGACTTTGAGGTTTCTAAAGCCCAGGCTCTCCCACTGCCCCCCCCCCCCCCCCCCCCGTTTGCTGCTGTGCGTGGGTAGGAACGCCTAGTTCTCAGTTGCTGCTCTAGCACCGTGCTGATTATGGATTAACAGTCTAGAATCGCAAGCAGGCTCCTCATTAAACGCTTTAAAAAGCCGCCTTGGTCATGGCGTCTCTTTGCAGCAGTAGAACAGTGACCGAGATGGAAATACACATTTTTCCACGATGGTGAGACTCACGTTCCCGGCATGCCCTGAGGGATCAGTTTCCTCATGCCCTCCCCAACACTTCTTATTTCCTGTTTTTGATCTTGTTTTTAGAACTGGTAGCCACCCCAGCTTTGCCAATGCTGTAGGGAATGGTGTCTCTGGGATTTGGTGGTTCCCTAAGGATTAGTGATTCTGAGCTTCCTCTTCTTCCTCTTCTAGAACTCCAATTAGGGGGACATGGGATCTCCTGCATCTGTCCTTCCCGTCTCGATTTTGTACACATTTTTCAGCTCATTATTTTTTACTATACCCTAGGAGAATTCTTTGGACACATATTTTAATTTACTACTTCAATCCTGTGTTATGTAAATTTCGTTCTTTACGCCATCTGTTATTTAATTTTAGTGAAATTTTTTTTCCGATTTGCAAGGATTCTAGTAGATTGTCCCCACAGCCATCTGTTCTTTTTATGATGCAAAAGCTCCTGACTCTTGGCTATTAACTCCATTTCTTCAAGAATTAGTTCTTCTGCTTTCTGAGTTTGTTTCCTGGGTTTTCAAGTGATTGGCGGTTGCTGGTTGTATAGCCATACACTTCAAAGGTCTGTATTAAACGGGATGGGTTGCTGAGTGTGTGTCCTTAGTCCTGCTTTTTTGGCTACAGTAGGTTTTGGACTTTTTATGGTCAGCCGATGAAGCAGGACACAATATCACAGTAGCTACCCAAGATGCTTGTTTTTACTGGGATCTTAAAGTGACTACATATTGTCTGGGGTTCCCCATGTTTATGATGCCAACATTCATCCTGAAGATGCTTCGTGTTCAAGTTTCCACTGATTTGGAAACTGAAGGCTGATCTTTCAGCCAGACAGCAGTTCTGAGAGCGGGGCTGGAGAAGCTGCTTGCAATCTGCCCTTCACATCCAGCCAGACCTGCTGCTGCTGCTACCTAGAGCCTGCTACTCAGAAGGACACTGCCTTCCCTTAGCTCCCCAGGCCCCCATCCTCTTTCTAGTCTTGCTGGTCCCTTCCTCCTTCCCTTCCTCCTTTCCTCCCTCTCTCCCTCCCTTCCTAAAAAAATTGTTTTTACTTGTGTGTATGTCTCTCTCTCTCTCTCTCTCTCTCTCTCTCTCTCTCTCTCTCTCTCTCTC